>NC_048218.1:198337876-198546363 GCF_002007445.2 Ailuropoda melanoleuca | reverse complement strand
TTTTTTTTTTTTTTTTTTTTTTTTTTTTTTTTTTTTTTTTTTTTTTTTTTTTTTTTTTTTTTTGGGGGGGGTGGGGGGGTGCGAGGGTGGGCTACTGCCCGAAGAAAAGAAATTGGGAGGGGGCGCCTGGGAAAAGACAGACCCATGACTGTGCTTTTCATTTATTTGGAATAAATAAGGTGATGCGGTTTAGCTTTCCTCCCCCCCACCCCCCAAGAAAATTACCTTTAGGGTGATCTTTCCACTCTGTCCCCGCGGCTCCCCTTTCCACGGCTTTCCACTCCCTCCCCACACTCCTTTATTCTCCGCTAGCCTCTGATTTGAGGGGGGGGGCTGTCGAAATCGGAATGTATGGGGCTAGGTGATGAGAAGGGGGTACAGAGGAAAAGTCCATTTCAGACCCAGGCAGAACAATGAAATTGGCTAAAATCTCCCCGCATTAGCGTGTGTAAGGGAAAATGTAGTTTAGGTTTTCAAGTCGGGGGGGGCGGCCGAGACGTTTTCCTGGGTCGGTCTGGGTAAACGTGCGTGGTGCACCTTCACCTGGCGTGGGGTCATTTTTCTGATTTGACTGTCTTTAGGAAGAAAGAAAAGAACGGAGGGCAAAAGCACTCCACTTCCCCTTGCCCTCCCTCTCTCTTTCGTTTCTCTTCAGTCAGTTCTTGTCAGCTTCCAGCCAGAAATCAAACCAGAATCAACTAAGTTTTTACACTTCGGTGTGTTTTTGTGTGCTTGTAGTAGAACGAATTTTAAACCGAAGGGTGCCCGATTTTTTTCAGTCATTTCATCGTGAAAATGTTTTTCTTATGAAATCATTGAAATAGCAGCCTTTACATACTTTTAGCGTTGGTCCATCTGGCTTTCTTTCGGTTTTGTTCAGATATTCTGTGGATGAAATAGCAAATGAGAGGGGAAAGGGTTTGTGTGGAGCAGAGAGGAGGGGCGGGGAGAGGAGGTTTTAATCCTTGTATAAATCCCGAGAACAGTGCTGGCGAGTGAGACAGGGAACGCATTAATAGTTTTATCTCTGTTACAAGAGGCAGAATTAAAAAAAAAAAAACTTATCTGAAAAGAAAATCTGTTATTAGTTCCAGGGCTTCAAATGAATTTGGTTTCTGGATGGAATAAAGTTACCAGTCAGGCCCTGGATAATGAGGCTGTAAATAACCTATGGACTGTAAATATTTTTTTTCAGACTCTCTTAGAAACAAAGGGTCTGTTTAGAAGGCAACAGAGAGATGTTATTCCAGGGGCTTTCCTCTTTGATTCTGAAGAACACAAGGTCCATTTAACCATTCGACAAAACAAAACGAAATTTCTGATCACTCCACCACGCAGAATAGAACGAGCCGGTGGCTCTGTGGACATGCCAGGAGAGCCCATGTCGGGCATTCATTGTTCGTCCGTGTCTATGGGAGGGGGCTACAGTCAATGCTCCCACTGTCTATGGAGTGTTAAAATGAAACAATTTTCTCTTTATTAAGTACCTCCTTGAGACTCCCTCTGCTGGACACTCCGGGTGTGCATTAAGGAGGGAACTTGGCATTGAATTCAGAACTATAGTAAAACGGCTGCTTTCCCTTTTACAAGGGGGCTGGGTACATGGGCTTGGGATGTATTTTGTCAACTTAAGAAGCCTGTCTTGGAAACTGTGCTGGTCCTCTCCCTTTCCTTTCATTCTAAATCCATAGGGAATGTAGGCCATACCCCCGAGGCTAAGACTTGGCACTCCCGTTCTGACTACAGTGTTCTTTCGGTGCATTACCCCAGATAAAAAATTGTGGGTGGGTAAGGTGTTAAGGTTTAAGCATAATAGTGGATCTCAAAGGTCTCAGGAGCTCACTTGTTTTTATTTGCAGGCTTCATTCCCCGTTCCAGATGACCTACCTGGTCACCTCTTTCCACCCCCGGTTTCACTCAGTCTTACCTGTGTGCTGTCTTAACTGTTCCTACACTTTGTACCCTTGGGCTTGGCTGGAGTTTCTGTGCCTCCATCCTCATTTCCCCAGGCTTCCTCCTGTCCCCTCCTCACCCAGTCCAGCCTCACTGGGCACAAGCTGAGGCCTGGGTCATTTTGAAGGAGACTGTTGGTCATGCTCTAAAACAGACAGGTGACCTCTATAAAGGATTGTGCTGCTGGAGCCTACATTCACTTAGTGTGATGAGTGCTTCTAAGACTTTGGTGACCTCTTTTTTCCCTCCTTGGCGATATCCGCTGGAGTCAGTGGGCCTGATTTTTTACCATATCCCAGTCAGAATGCATGGGCTCCCTGTGTGTATCCTGAAGGAGCAGGGCTTTTCCTGGGGAATTCGCAGAGAGGATTTCTAATCGTTTTCGAGCTACTAAAAAAATGGAGCACGGGGTTCTTCTCACGAGCAGTATAATGACAGGTGAGGCATTTCAGCTGGAATTCGGGAGTGCGCCCATTCCTTTAAATGGGGTGCAGTTGCCCCAAGTTGGGGTACTGGGTGAAGGCCTGAATGCAACAGTGGAGCATTCTGAACTGCCAGCTGTTTAGAGAGAAATGCGGTCTTTGAAACAGGGTATGTTTGGTAATACAGATTCATGGGTGGCAAAGTGTTACCGGTCTCCCGCTACTTGCTTTTAAGGTTAAGTTTATAAATAGTACATTCATTTTCAGTAACTTGGTACTGATTAAGTTAGACTTCTTTAAAAAGGTTTATTTTCTTTAGAAAGTTAAACATTTGCCTTGCAATTGTGTTTACTCCATCAACTTGTTTAGCAAGGCTTTTTTCAATATGTAGTGCAAAGGCCAGCCACATAGGTCTAGATTGCTATGGGTTCTGAATTAGAGGACCCTAAATCCCAAGTTAATCATGTTCCACTGTACCTGAGATGTGTCATGTCAATTAGTATAGGCTTACACAATCAGACTTCCCAAAACTCTCATACCGAAATCTCTCATCAGATGGGTTTGAAGACACCTACCAAAATGCCTACCAAGAAATGGATTCTGAATCATCTTCCATTAAAAGAATTTGATGACACATGTTCTAAAATATCTTTTCCTGTGTTTGTGTTTTATATTTTTAAAATGAGTAAGTATAAATATGGTTTTCATTCTGACCACTTTTGAGTAGTGAATCAAGGCTCATTAATTTTACCTTCAATTCTGGACGGTGTGGTCCAGTACTCCAATCAGAGACCTGGGTTTCAGTCTAGCTGTATGACTTTGGGCGTGTTAACTTAACTTCTCCGAGCTTTGTTGTGTTTATTGTGTGAGGACTCCATTAGAAGTGAGTACCTGTGACGTGCCTGGCTGTAGTAGGCATTTTTAGTATGTGTTAAATCCCTCTATTTTGGGGGGCTGCTTACAGGCATGTTGACTCCAGGGAAAGAATAGCCCACAAATAGTTTAGAAAACCAATAATAGCAACATTTCAATTATTAATCTCCTGCTATTCCTCTTCTAGTTTGGGCACCAGCCACAATAAACCCCCTATGGCTACAGAAGAAAGAGCCTTTTTGACCCCCTCTGTGACCTTTCTAGATTTCTATTCCCACTGAGTTTCTGCTGGTTTCAGGTAGAGAATTTCTCACACTCTTTGCCACTTTAAAAATGAGGAAACAAACCGTTGGAGCAGAGTTTCAGAAGCTGCAGCTGTGCCACTGTGAAAGTATCCTGAAGTATGAAAGATAACCTTCGCCCCTGACCAGGATCCAGGCCTCCCCCGGGCCGGCCCGGAAAGGGAGCAGCCAGAGGTGGCTCCAAGGACCTCCTCAGAGGGGTGGCAGCCACCCAGTCCCAGGCCAGGGTCTGGCTCATCGTGCATTCAACATAAGTGTTCCTACAAGAAAAAATTTCGGTGCCTTATGCAAGTTACAGCTGCTTCTAGTCTTCGTATTTAAATTTTTTTTTTTTAATGTTTCTTCATTTCTTTTGCTTCCTCCCATAGAGACTAATCTTGGGGAACCACCTTTGAGGTTTATATGAAACAAAGTAGTGATCAAGAGGGTATGATATGTAACCATTTTTTATTGTTCTCTGAACATGTAATTTGCCCGTGCTTTCTGGTAGTCTTATGATGACAATTCAAGCACTTCAGGTTGCTATCAAAGACGGGATTCAGAATAATGCCAACCCGACTTTATGTAACCACCGATAGAGTGTGAACTTGAAAGGCCCAAACTCATAATAGTTCCATTTCATCTGGCAGTACTCTATTGGGGGAGAGAAAAAAGAAGAAGAAGAAAATGGAGAAGCTGGAGTATAGGGAGGTCTTTATTTTCCTCTAAAAGAAACTGAGATGCCTGCAGTTCACGGCACTAAGCGTGCCTTAGGCTCCGTTTAGTCTGTGTGGCACCCTCCGCTCCCATGAGCTCACTGTCCTAACAGGCCCCTGAGGTGGGTGCTGTCACCCGCGGTCTACAGACAGGGCACATCTTTAATGAATTCACTTAAAAGCATTTAGGTAGGGTCCCTGTCTTCGAGGAGTTCAAGGGGTATGGGAAGTGAAAGTCAGAAGTACACATGGGCTCCCCAGACCATGGCCTGACTCAATATGGAATATGTGTGTGTGTGTGCACACGTGTGTACCCGTGCATGCATGTGTGCCAGTTTTTAATTCTTAACATGCTAGTGTTTCTTCACGTGTAAAGGGAAGACCCCATTTCCCTATTTTCTCTTGAAAGATACATTTCTTAAAATTTGGATCAAACAAGTATTTCAGAATGTTGGAAATTCCTGTTACAAATTTCCTTAGAAATCACTCCCTAATTACCATCTCTTCCTCCTTCATTACTTACATTTTGTATCCTTGTAAATGCAAATATGTTTCTAATTTGCACACGCCACTGGGAGACTTTGTTTTTTGGTATTTAGGGTTCTGTGTTCTGTTGTGAACGGACCCCTGCATCATCCGTGGCTGTTGGAGAATTAATTCCTGGTTTTGCTGCCTGGCTGCGATCTTGTATTCCAGGTGGTTTTGTAGTGCTTATTAGTGAGGATAGAGATTGGGGGGTCACTCAGCAGATCTCTCAGGGAGTTGTAGAAGAAAACCCAGCTCTGCCTTTCTGGGGCGTGGAACCCAGGGCAGCAGAGGACCTTGTGGGAAATGTAGTTCATTCTCCTGCCTTCAGGAAGGTGCATGTCCGTGACTTGAAATTGTCAGTTCATCGAAACAATTTTTTTCCCGGAAAAGGCCACACTAGGAACCCCCTCAGTAACTAATTCCAGGATTCTGTTAACCCGATTGCCAAGAAATTCCTGGGCCCGCCTGAAATCTCACCTGCCAGCTTTCAAGCCTGTTTTCTTTTACTCAGTTCCTTTCTCTAAAACCTTTCATATATTTGAAGATAATAACCGGGTCTCTACAGCTCTTTCCTCTCAGAGCCTGTTCTGCGTCCTCTCTCTCCTCTGAACTGTCTCTGGTTTCTCCACATTAAAAAAAAAACAACAAAAAACAATGGTGGTGGTCGAAACCGAATACAGTTCTTTAATAATGGTCTCATTAGTACAGTGTACACAAGAAAAATGACTTCAGGGTTCTTGCATCATTGTGAACCCCTGGAGGGCAAGAACCGAGTCTGATTCATCTTTGTAGCTGGGCAGTTCGTTAAACCTAGTAGGTACTTCATAAATATTTGTTGAATTGACTCTTCCTTTAATATATCTAAGTGATAACTTACATTACACCAGCCCTGGGTTGGTAACTGATAGTTAGCTTGCTCTCACCTCTGTCCTGAGTCTTTATCTGCCCTCTGCGCATGCCTAGCCCTCCTTCACCCCAACAGTGCCACCTTCTGCTTGCCTCTGCATGTGCGTGATCACTTTGAATTCACCCCTCTACTGCAGCTCCTTAGAACCTTATTTATCTCCTACAGATCCGACAGAACGCAGAGGACTCAAGTGTATAAAGTTGAACAGCTCATGAAAGAAGAAAAGAGCACACAAGAATCTTGATGATTCCATGTAATATCAGTTCATCCAGCTTTAGAAAGGACAGTTTGTCAAATTCTTTGCAGATTCTGAGTCAGTTAAAGTCATACCTGTTTTTCCAGGTTCTCTGTGAGGTGTAAGCTAAGTGTTCATGAGAATGGCTACAAGTCAGCCTTAAGAGCCAATATTCCTCCCTGTCTTTGGTCTAAAGCCAACGGAAAAGGCAAAAGATACTGATGGATAAGGCCATTCAACCCATGCCTTTCTGATGAGTGACTTTACCATTAGAAAGTAAGCTAGTGAAATAGTTGCTAGTTAAAAAAAAAAAAAAAGCAAACCTTGGAAACAGCAAAATAATTTTGTGGTTTTTACAGCTACTTATTTCTACACATGGCATTGAAGAGATTTGTAGTGTTTTGAAAGTGGTCTGTTTTAGCAATTCTTGCCTAACTTCTTTTGCTGTTGTAGGTTCTGATTAATTAAATGCCCCTGTGTTTGAGCGGAATTAAGATTGATTGACTCTTGCATGTGCTAATGCTGTAGACTTTCTAAAACCTTTACCGTCAAAGAAAGAGCGCAGTCGAACATGTGAGTGGACAAGGGCATTTTCCTTCAGGTTCTGCTGCCCATCCTCAGGGAGAGATCACTGCAGAAGCTGCCGTAACTTTGGGTGGAAAAACACTTTCAGGTCACACACTTACAGATTGCCTCCTGATGCAGTAAGGTTTGCTTCTGTGTTTTTACCCTTTTCCTCATATCAGTATCACCTCATTGATTCAACCTGTGGAGTTGCTATTCACAATATAAAATGATTTTTCCAAGAGCTTATCATAAGCAAAGTGATCCATCATGCCAGTTCTGTGTAGAACTTTGGGTTTCATAAGGCATTAAAGAACAAATTTTAATGGTATGTGTGCCTGCAGTCCTGTTAAAAGTCCTGTGGTAAGGAGATTTGGAAAACCCTGGTTTATTGCTAGTTGTGGAAGTATATTTTCTCTCCCTCTCTCTCTACCTCTCTCCCTCCCTCCCTCCCCCCCCCTGAAGAATTTATAGAGCTCTGACAAAAAGCAGCATGTAAATTTTTGAAATTATGCAGAAAGGCAGCACGTTACACCCTCCTGAGTTCTGTGTGACTGCCCCTCCTCACCAGACTCCAGGCTGATAGCAGTTTCTTGCAGGAAAGTAAATTTCAGGGGAGCTCGTTACAGGCAGAGAGAGAGAGCACGCTTGCACATACGTTCAGCTTTACCCCCGAACCACTTAAACTTGCAGCTCCAGCACAGTATGCTTACTGTTATGCATTAAGTATGACCTGCACCATCAGGGAAAGATTAATCGATATTCATTATGTTCTGTTAACTGAGACTGGGAGGTTCTCTAATATATTACAGAAATATTTCCTTTTAGAAAATAGCTAAAGAAACTCTCATTTAATTATACCATGACTTACTTCAGAAAAGGATTTAAGGCTGCCTGAAGGGTTAAATTTCTGGAAGATGGGGAATTAATTTGTGTAGATCAGTTTTGTGGATCAGCTTATTTCCAAGGATGTCGGATAAGTGAGGTACTCCCATACGAAGAGACAACAGAAACAGTCGAAACTCTTGTGCTGGCTTAACAAGGTGAATAAGCAGAGTGCATAATGGAATTCATTTGCAAAGTAATTTTTGCTTGGCTGGAGTGGTAAGCACAAAATAGACCAGCAGACGAGAACGGTAAGTGTTTGGGATCAGTTGTTGAAAGGTTTAAAAGGGGTTCTAATTCAAGAGACGTTTTATGGTGTGGAGAAGGGGACCAATATAATCAAAATGATACTTGAACAAGGTAATTTTTCCTGGCCTGGATATAATAGTGGAATGAGGCAGCCACAGGGTAAGCCATGCTGGGAGGCCGTGTGCTGCCGTGGGAGGTGTGAGCACCGTGGAGATGGAATGGGGGCTCTGGGTGGGGTCACATAGGAGAACATGCATAGAGCCCTTCTCAGCAGGCCTGACCCCAGGGTTCAATACATATTTGTTCCTTTTCACTCCTCCCCACACCTTATGGCCATCAGGAAAGCTTGCAGGTTGGCAATATCATGATATTTACCCTGTTTTTCTAAAGAATCTCTTCTTTTTATAGGCTCTCTCACATTCAACATTGAGATCAGGGTATCTTGGGATCTTACCGGGCACAGTGTAAACCCGGTGGGATCTTCACACACTAGTATCAACCTTTGACAACAGGGGAAACTGAGGCCTAGAGCGGTGAAGAGGCTGCCCTAAAGTCCCCGAGAGAGAAGGGAGGAGGCAGAGCTGGGGTTCTTGTCCCCCAGGGCAGTGTGCGTAGAAGGCTCAGAGCACCGAGCGGGGCCCTCCTTGGGCTGCGCTTCCAGCTGGACGTCCAGGGGTCGTGGTTCCAACGAGGCTGTCAGAGCCACTAACCTTTTCCCCCAGACCTACCTGTAAGGGAGCTGCTGAGAGGGGATTCTCCTGGGTACCCATGCAGCCACGGCGCCTTCCTGAGCTCATCTGGAGGGAGTGTTTCCCCCTTTCCCAAGGAAGGCAAGGTCACCTGCTGTCAGCTCCAGCGCTAGAGTCTTCTCTTAGAAGTTGTTCCTCATGTTTCTCTGAGAAAGTTCGCAGCTGTCAGCATGAGCCACTTATTAACAAAAATAGAAAAATCACAGAAACCAGTAGAACCATGATGAGTTTCAGAGAACCTCAGAGTCCCTTCCAACCATTAAGCAGCTTTTTTTTTTTTAATTCTGATCTTCCAGGTAGTTTAGAGTCATTTTTTTCTCACTGACATGACCAAAACTTGCATCCAGGGGCCCTAGGGAAGTCTGGGTCCCAGGGACCTAGAGCATGTCAGAAGAGCACGGTGCCCAGCCCGTGAGGGGTGCACCTCTTGACCTGGGGGGACATCCCTCCCCTAGGGGGAGATGGGACTGGGACCTTGAAAGTACGGGGTCCAGGGCTGGAGCCCTGCCCCGCCGCCGTTCTGAGGGCAGTGCTGATAAGGGGACTTTGTGCTGTAAAATCTGGGGCAACAAAGGCAACTTGAAATGTTTCCTGTTTATGCAAGTCATGGCTGGTGATTGCTTCACTGGATATTTAGCTTTCCTTTCTTTCCCTCCTCAACCTTGATCTTATACTCTGCTTGCTCCATAAAGCAGAGTTGATGAAACTGACGCGTTTCCTGTTGCTTGCTGAGGTAGCTCAATAACCAGTATGTCCCTCCCACAGTGAAACTTGACTGAGAGCCTAGTAAATCCTACGGCTTTTCTGTTTCGTCTGTTTGAGCCCTTGAGGTGCACAGCCTCTCCTACTCCTCTCCTTCCTTGATGTCATCTTACCTCTCTGCTTCCACCTACTTACTACTTCCCACTCGCCTGCCCACGGCCAGGCTCCTTAGCCTACCTGTTTGTTCTTTGGCTTTGTGTATCTTGGCTGTGTATTCACCTCCACATGCTTGCAGGTGTGAGGGTCTAACACCCTCGTTTGGGGCCCTTTGCGCCGGGCCCTGTTGGGAGAGGTGGTTCTGCGACTTTGGCAGCATCCTTCACCTGGAGGGCTTGTTAAAACTCATCGGGGCTCCGCCCTCACAGTTTCTGTTTCAGTAAGTCTGGGGTGGGGCTCGAGAATTTGCATTTCTAATTGAGAACCCCTGTTTTAGAATGAATGCATTACGAAGGAAAAATCAGTACCTGTTTAAAATAAGATGGTAGTTGTTTTGATAACAGCTTTCTTAAAGGAGTGAGAGTGGGAGACCTGACATTAGCATTATTTTAAGTTCTCCTGCCCTTCTGTGCCCGAAACTTCCTGAAGCCATAGGACAATGTGCAGATCCAGCCCCTGGCCTTCCTGCCTCTGGCTCAGGAGAGACGAGGCCCCATCTTCTCCAGGGCCTGAGCTACCAGAGTCAGCCAGTCTGTAGCTCATCTGGTTTGGCCCTGGGGTCCCAGAGTAGACTGGGCAGGTATCATTCTCGAATAATAATATGTCTCCCTTAACTAACATAAAGAGCTCTGTGATCTCTGTTTGCACAAGAGGACATTGAGGCTTAGAGATGTTAAGTAATGTGTCTCAGGTCTCTTAAGCAGTGACTGGTAGAGGCAGGGCTTGCAGCCCACCTGATATCAGAGCATGCTCTTCTCTGGTCCTCACAGGTGAGGTGGAGTGGTCCATGCACCATACAACAAAGAGATACGTGATTAGGATCCGTGGAGAAGGGGACGGACGGATGGTTCTAGAGCGTTAATGTCACACACGCGTCCCCAAGGCTCTGCTGTCCCATCTTCCTCCTCTTCAGCGAACAGGATCATGTTGACGTGATGATCTAGCATTTAGTCTGGTGGCTGGCGTACAGGATGGATATAGTAACGGGCAGCCAAGGCGTGAACCCCCTTTGAGCAGCAAAACAGATAAAACATCTGAGAACAATCTTACTGAGACCGCTAAAGGAAAAAAAAATGTTGTGAAAAGATGAAAACAACAGCTAATGCCTGTCAAGCCCTAGCTGCTGCTGGTTCTGTTGTAAGGTTTCACATGTGTTAATCCATTGAATCCTTGAAGCATTGCCGTAGGGTAGGTTCATGCTACCTTCGTGCTATACAGAAGCCCAGGAAGGTTCCACGGGTTGAGAGTGGCAGAGCTGACGCTGACCTCAGGCAGTCTGGATCCAGATCTGGCACCCCTGACTTCCAGCCCCAAGGCAGAAGGTCCCCCCACCCCCTTCCTCGGTGAGGGAGTAACATTGGGAAATAGGCTCTTCTTTAATTTTCTTCAAATATAGATGTTCTTCGTTTCAATCCAAAATGTACATAAATGTCTTAAAATTTGAGAAACTGACTTCTGTGTGTCTTCTTGAAAGATGAGGTGGTGGGCATAGAACAGTCAGGCCTGAAAGAGGAGAGGAGCCAAGGGGCTAGCTCTACCGTGTGTGAAAACAAGCCATAAAGCATCAAATTTGGCACGAAACTTGACAGACCCATCCGTGGGGCGGAATACGTGAGCCAGATTTAAGGCCCTGTTGTCTGTGAGCATTTAATAGATGATGAAGGAGGTGCCACAAAGCAGTGGGCGAAGGGAAACCTGATTTAACAAATGGGAGTGGGACCATATGATAGCAATTTGAAAAATCTTAACGGATATTCTCACCTCACATCATTATACCAACATAAATTCTACTTGATTAAAATGTTAAATTCAACAAAAATCTGTTAAGCACATTCAACATGCCAGGTACTGTTCTGGGTGCTGGGTGTCCTGCAGTGAACAGAACAGACCGAAACCCCTGCCCCAAAGCAGTGTGCATTTGAGTAGGTAAGGGGAAATAATCCGTTTTGGGTTTGTTGTTTTTTTTTTAAAGCTTAAAAGAAATAGAAGTGGATGTTTATTAAACCTCTGGAGGAGTTGAAATTTCTAAGCTTAGAATCTGTAGAAGAAAATATAGAGGAAAACATCAATAGTTTTGTCAGTGTAACATTCCCCAGATGTTTTACCATCATGAGATATTCCTCAGCGTTGTGCAGCGTAACATTAAGGTGTGTCCGCAATTTAGGATAGATTCTCCAAAGTAGAATTAGTAAGTCAAGGCGTATGAACATTTATCGGGTTCTAGATATGTGCCACTATGTTCCTCCCCAAAGTATTTTTATATTAAACAAATTGAGCCACCTAAAAGCCTTACGGTCACCCACCTGGTCCTTCAGGAAGGAAGAGTTCCTCATTACTCTGGGGACTGGGCCCTCTCTCCTCATTTCCAAGGGCTTTCCATACCATCTCTGTGTATCAGGAACTCCCAAACTTCTGTCTCTACCTAGATTTATATTTTGAGTTCCAGTCATATAGCCAACAATCTGTTTGCCATCGCTATTTGGATGTCCCACAGGTATCACCTTTAACACGTACAAAGAAAAAACGTTGGGTCAGGCCTTTGAAATATGTGCCTTTTCCAGAATTCTTTATTTCCATAAATGGCATCATCTTCCAGCCAGTAGTTGATATCAGAAACCTGGGAGTCATTCTTGACTTCATTTTACTTCACATTTAATCCATCACCAAATGGTATTGATTTTTGCCTCCCAAATATAGCCATTCTTGTTTCTCACCAGAGTTACGTTCTATAAAGCTGCCACAAATACTGAATTAGCAAATACTGAACCAGTGCTCCTAGGTTAGCTTCCTACAAGCCTCTGGTCATATTTTCATCAGCTGGTCAATACATAACCTTGTCTATATGTGCTTCTGTTTGAGGACACCTTCTTTAATATATATTGTTAATTCATTAATGTTGAACGCACAGGCCGTGGCACTTATTAGCTCGTGCTTGAGTGAAGCTTACCAGCACAAGTATTTTCTCTGTAAGGCACATCACAGCCTTTTTACATTGAAAAACGCTAGGCAGTCCTTCAGCACTATGCTTGGGGGTCATTTTAAATCCCCCAACAAAAACCACACACAAAAAAATGTGAAAAACATGGTACTAAAGAGACAGTGGGAAGTATACTTGCATATAGTACAAGAACAGAACCCAGAAGGCAGAGCATGGCCTCATGTGACCTCGTCTGCTGGGAACACATGCATCAGGTACGTCTGGGAATGACTGTGAAAGCACCCTCTGAGTACCGATCATGGGATTACAAATAAATTCTAGTGAGTTGGTAAATTTGCAGATAGGGAATCCATGAATAATGAAGGCCCACTTGTATATGGTGAACCTTCCACTTCTCTCTATACTGCCATCCCTGGCCCAGTGGTCAGCAAACTCATTCTGGAAAGGGCCACATAGTAGGTTCAGTTGACCCTTGAGCAACATGGGTTTGGGGCATCAAAACGCACAGTCGAAAATCCACGTATAACTTTCAACTTCCCCAAAACCGTATTAATAACCTACTATTGACAGGAAGCCTTACTGATAACATAAACCGTTGATTGACATATATTTCGTATGTGTATTATATGCTGTATTCTTATAATAGATTAAGCTAGAGAAGAGAAAATGTTATTAAGAAAATCATAAGGAAGAAAAAATACATTTTTCGGGACTCTGTTGTTAAAAAAAAAACCTCGCATGTTAGTGAACTTGGATGGTTCAAACCTGCATTGTTCAAGGCCAGCTGAATTTTAGGCTTTACAGGCCAGCCGGTCTCTGTGATTGCTGCTCAGCTCTGCACTTATGAGAGCTGCTGTAGACAGCACATGGATGGGCGGCTGGGACTGGGCTCCAGTAAAACTTTATTTACAGAAACAGGCTTTGGCTGGAGCGGCCCTAAGGTTGCAGTTCCGACGCTGCTAGCCTAGTCTAACCCAGCACAGCGTCCTCTCTGGACAGGTCCCGACCTGCTCATCCCCCATGTCTGTTCTTGAGCCTCCAGCCGATGTCCATGGTGATCTTAAGCGCACCTTAGATCTGATCCCTCTCCCACTCCCAAGTGTCCCACCGCTTCCATCACGCTTCAGATAAACCCCAAATCTTGCATATCATGGCTCCAGCATGGTCCCTTGCTGAGTTGTCCAGTCTTATTTTATGCCAGGCTCCCCCTCTTCGCCCTGTCTCAGGTCTCTGACTGTCCCCAGCTGTTTGCTGCTTCAGCACGGTTGCTGCCAGTCTCCCTGCCTGGAATCCTTCTACCTCTTGCCCGACTCACTGCGGCTCACTCAATTGTCACTTCCTCTGTGCGAATTAGCCGCGCCCCTCTTCTGATCTCGAAGCACCCTGTTCTTTTCCTTCACAGCACTTAAGAGTGTTCAGGTAGCCATTTATTCGGGTTTGGCTTCCACCTGCCTCCCCCCATTAGACTGCAGGCTCCGTGAGGGAAAGAACGCGGCTGTGGAGTGTCCGTTCTCTGCTGGAGGTGCCTTCACACACGTGGCATGCACTTCCTAAGATTTGCTGAATCAATGACTGATCGTGCAGCCCAGTCTTGTTCATATAGTTTTTTGTATGAAGCTACAACAGAGACCTGAAAAAGTCACCCTTTTAGAGCGTACTTTATATCTTTTAAAATTGAGAGTGATGGTTGAAGAGAAAAGTCATCCTGAGAAGTGGATTTGTAAATGGGTGTGAATGTGTCTTTATTGTCCAAGGATGCATTCTGCCAACACGTATATCCAGTCCCGTGTTTTCTCCCTGGGACTTGAGTGCTGTGTTAAGTCCTGCTAGGCTCCCTTTGCTCCTGGAGAGTTTTTGAACTCTGCCAGTAATGTCTTCTCACGGGGAAGTGGGGGTTAAGTGTGCTCGAGGAGGCATTTGGCACCTCTTTTAAAGACTGACTACAGTATTAGTCTGGGGAGAAAGTCTTTGATTTGTCAGAATCATTTTAGCAATGAAATTCCACATTAAAGATTGTTCCCAAGTCATTCCAAGAATCCTACATGCTAGAGATGGGTAGACAGCATATTTTGGAAAGATAATACATCGTTTCTTAGATAGCCTTTTGTAGATTAGCACGGTGAGATTTAAAGCCTATTTAATTTCTTTTTTTCAAATGTATTATAGAAATACTACTTCTGCATCATACTAAGTGAGGAAATAAAGGCAAGAAAACACACAACACGTGCACGCACACATGTGCATGCTAAGATTACCAGTTATACCTTGCAGGTCTTTTCTGTGCATATATATATATATATATATATATATACACACACACAAATACTTTTTTAGAAAATCCAAGTTAGATATATTAATTACTGTTTTATAATCTTTTTTTCAGTGAATAGTTTCCAGCCTTGTATTTCAGTAAAGTTCATTTCATTTAATTCCTTGTCCATATTCAGATTTCCTGAATTGGCTCCCAAATGTCCTTTGAAGCTGGATTGTTGAAACGAGTATCTAATTAGGGACTGTGCACTATGTCTGGTCGTAACTTCCTTTTCGTCTCTCAGTCTGGCGTATCTCTCACTGAAGCAATGGGCAGTTACCTGTAGAGGTGCTTACCTTTTCGATCTGTGGGCTTGCTGATGCTGCTGCTGCTTTTTTTTTTTTTTTAACTTATTTATTTGAGAGAAAGAGAGAGAGCACGAGTGGGAGGGGAAAAGAATCTCATGCAGACTCTGTGCTGAGCGTGGAGCCTGACCCAGGACTTGATCTCATGACCCTGAGATCATGACTTGAGCGAAACCAAGAGTCGGATGCTTAACTGACTGCGCCACCCAGGCGCCCCTGTGGGCTTGCTTCTTTAGGGCAGTGCTGAGCTTGCTTCTCCATCCCCTGCATTTGCTGTATCTAAAGGTTTCATGGGTTCAAGTTCACCATTTTATGCTAGAATACCCTGGAGGTGATTCTGTGCACTTCATTTACCTTCCACAGACCTACTATTAGTGAAGCTTAGATTGCCCCCCCCCGCTCCCCCGCCCAGCTTAGGGTTGTGGTAGCCCTGAACCCTCTACTCTCCAGTTCTGTTTCTCCTTTTGACACCAAAAGTGATGTGTGTGGTGTAACTTTGGTATATATACTATTTACCAAATGGTTGCACCAAGTAAGTATTGCCCATCATCATACATTCATTAGGTTTTGTGAAATGATATTTTTGTAATTCTTTCATTTCTTGTGTAAAGTAGAACTTTCTCTCACCTTTGGGGGCTATCTGGTTACCCTGGAATAATAGTTCCAATGGGAAAGGCAGGATCTTTGCTAATCCTCTCTCCTTAATCATTAATTTTCAAAGAAAGGAATTGGGTAATAGCTTTTTCAAATAGTGAGGAATGAATTTTTTTCTGTCTTTATCATTGTACAAGCATGGGCTTTTATTGATTTGGTGTATTTTAATTGTTAATCTTTTTGTTGCATCTTCAGTCAGGGAGACCCCTTCTAGCTAGCTGCTGTGATGTTTTGACAGGACCTCCATAAACCCGAAAAGCTTTCTTACAAATGGCACAAGATGCCCCAGGTTCATCTTGGACTTTTCATTGGCCTCAGACAACTGTATTAGAGACCACAGTCGGTGCATTGGGGGTGGTTATTGCTACAGAGGTGACTTGTTTCTAGGGAATTTCAGTGGATGGAACTAAAAAATACATACTGTTAAAAAGTTAGAGGTTCGGGGCACCTGGGTGGCGCAGTCATTAAGCGTCTGCCTTCGGCTCAGGGCGTGATCCCGGCGTTACGGGATCGAGCCCCACATCAGGCTCCTCTGCTATGAGCCTGCTTCTTCCTCTCCTACTCCCCCTGCTTGTGTTCTCTCTCTCGTTGGCTGTTTATCTCTGTCAAATGAATAAATAAAAATCTTTAAAAAAAAAGTTAGAGTTTTGATTGACATTTCCCTGTGCTTTGACTCAGTTTCCTCAATTTTATCATTATAAGTCCTTATTTTCTACAGAAAATCTGTATTTTTTGATTAACTTATAAGAATAAAGTTTTGAAATACCAATACCTATATTATTACAAATACTGAAAGCTACAAAGGAAAGTTTAACACATCTTTGTAATTTTTGTCATCTTGAGAATGTGTCCAACTAAGGATGTGTAATTAAAAACTGTGTTCTAAAGTACCTAAAAATAATTTCTTCTTCAGGGTGATTGTGTCACCAGTTTGACATATGTTAAGTTCATTTCTTTCCATTTCTTTTCAATTTAAGAAATTTTTTAACTTAGCTTTTTGGGGATAGGGAGTGCATTTACATGACTGAAAGTTCAAAACTATGTCAGTATTAAATCTAGATGAAAGGTATTTAGGGATTTGTTAAGTTATTTTCTCTACATTTCTTTATGTTTGAAAGTTAAAATAATTACATGTAAACTATAGTAGTCTCCTCTTATCTGTGGGTGATATGTTCCCAGGCCCCCAGTAGATGCCTGAAACCATGAATATGTGCTGAGCCCTCTGTGTGCTATATTTTATGATACATACCTATCATAAAGTTTAGTTTATAAATTAGGCACAATAAAAGAGTAACAACAGTTACCAAGAGTAAACTAGAACAATTATAACAATGTACTGTAACAAGTTACATGAGTGTGGTCTCTCTTTCCCAAAATATCTTGTTGCATGGCACTCACCCTTCTTGTGATGATGTGAGATGATAATATACCCCCGTGGTGTGATGAAGTGAGGTGAGTGATGTCGGCACTGCCATGTGACTTTAGGCTGTTGTTGACCTTCTGACCATCTGCTTCTCAGCTGCAGTTGACCTTGGGTAACTAGAACTAGGGAAAGTGAAATCATGGATGGGGGGAGGCGGCACAACTGCGTATAGAAAGATACGCACAATGAGCTCTTGCTTTGTTTCCTCATAGATAACCATTTTTGTTAGTGTCTTGTTAATTAACCCTTTGAGTCTTTCATTTTGCAGATTCAGATTATGTGTGTGTTATATATACTCTTATTCTCCTTTGTTTACACAAAAGGTAGCGTATCTTACATGTTTGTTCTACATCTTTAACTTTTTTCTCTTAATAATGTATTCTAGCACTTGCCATATTAGTACATAGAGGTTATCTTCAGTCTTTTTTAGGGTCACAAAGTACTCCATTTTGTTGACGTACTATGGTTTATGGAACATTAACATAATCTTGGATTGTGTCCACTCCTCTGCTATTTACAAACCATCTGTAAAGGATAACCGTATATACATGTCATTTCATACTCATGCAGGTGTATCTGTGGCATATAGTCCTATAAGTGGGATTGTATGGTGAGTGAGGACATCTGTAATTTTTTAAAAAGATATTGACAAATTCTTCCTGTTAGAATTTCTACTATATTTCACTCCCACAAGCAATAGAAGAACACGCCTATTTCCCTAGAGTTTTACCTACAGAATCTGTTGTCAAACTCTTGGATTTTTGCTGATAGGTGAAAAATGATATTTTGATGTAGTTTTAATTTGTATTTCTTTTATAAGTGAGGTCGAGCATCTTTTCATTCGTTTAAATGTCATCTTATATATATTTTTGTGTGAACTGTATTTTGAATTTTATACATTTTCCTACTGTGTTGTTGGTCTTTTTTATTTCTAAGAGCTCTTTATATATTGCCCGTGATATGAGTTGCAAATATTTTTTCCCAGTTGGCCGTGTGTGTTTTGACTCCTTATGGTGGTGACTTTGCCCTTTGAAAGTCTGTTTAATTTGTGTAATTGAAGTTATCTCTGTTTACAGCTTTTGTGTTTTAGTCAGAATTAGAAAGACATTTCCTATTTCAGGTTTTTAAGTTCCTTCTGGCACTGTTGTCATTTCATCTTTTCCACTTACATCTTGGTTCATGTGGTGTTTATACTCAGGTAGGTTCTGAGGTTTGGAGCCAACTTTGTTTTTTCAATCCTCAGTTGTCCCAACACCATTTATTGAAAAGCTTATACCCCACGGTATTGTAATGTCTACTTTATCGCGTATTAAATTTTTACAGCATGGGGTCTGTTTCTAGACTATACTTTTTCACTGATCCGTCTGTTGTCCATTATTGAGGTGTATGCTGTCTTTGTATTTAATATCTGAAAGTTATGGAAGTTCTTCCCCATTGCTCTTCCTTTTCAGAGTTTTCCTTGTCCTCCTTGTTTGTTTTTCCATATGAATTTGAGAATCCACATGTCTTGATTTCAGAAAAACCTGTTGGCATTTCTGTTGGGATCACATTAAATTTACAGATTACAAGGTCGAATCTTCTCATCTAAGATCATGTTTTCTTCCCATGTGTTCTTTTTGTTTGTACTTTGCTAACGTCTAAAATTATTTGTGTAGAGCTTATGTAGAGATCTCAAATTTATTCTTATAAACAAAGTCATTGTCTTCCAACTGGTCGTTTGCATCTATGAGGACTATTGATTTCCATGCATATTTTTTTAAGCAGCTTTATTGAGATACAATTCACATAAATCACCCATTTAAAGTGTAAAGTTCAGTAGCTTTTAGGACATTCACAGAATTGTGCACTCCTCACGACTATCCAATTTTACAACAGTTTCACACCCCAGAAGGAAGTCCTGCACCCATTAGTAGTCATTCCCTGTCCCACCCTCCCCTCATTCCCTGGAAGCCACAAATCTACTTTCTATTCTGGAATTTCATATAAATGGCATCATGCGACACGTGTTTTTTTGTTTTTTGTTTTTTAGCATAATGTTTTCAAGGTTCATCCATGCTGTTTCAGGTGTGTCTGTCTTTTTTTTATCATAGCCCTCCTTGTGGGTGTGAAGTGGTATCTCACTGTGGCTCTCATTTGCTGGTTTCTTTATGTATTTAATTTCCTTTTGCCACTCCCCCCACCCCGCCCCCAGAGAGATGTCATGAGGGCAGGGAGTGGGCTTTCAATTCTAAATCCCCAGTACCTACCATAATGCCTGGCAAATATTTGCTAATCAGCAAAGTCTTGTTTCATGAATGATTGGCTCTATCATATTTCTGGGCCTCCTCTAGTTTTTAAAGTTAAAATGTGATTTGGCACATATAAATTAATTTTTATTTTACTCTGGGCAAAACATAATTAGAGGGTGTTCCCCCCCGCCCCGGGAAAATCATGTGTTAATCCAACAGCCCAGTAAAGACAATTTTGTATGATATACGGTTTGTGATGATCAGCATTAATTTTTCTTGTATTAGAATGAATGAGATTTGCTGGTACATATGTCTGGGAGACTTATTATCTTTTCAGGAGGATGATTTTGAGCCGTAGATTCTGTTGTTATTGGAGACTACCTGGCAACATATAAAAAATAAGATGAGGACTTAGGTAAAGGTGTTCTGGGCCTGGGATCAGGGCGTTTTGAATGAGATCGATCAGCTCACATATATTTGAGAAGTCCCAAGTTTACCAAGGGCTGTGTTCCAGAATTTGTAAGGTGGCTGCATAGACACAGATCACATTTAACAATAGAAGAAAGTAGTATCAATTAAGATTAAGGTCTCGAGCTGGCCTTAAAGAATATTTAACAGCATAGGGATTCCTGGGTGGCTTAGTCCATTGATCATCTGAACCCCTGGTTTAGTCTTAGGTTATGATCTTAGGTTCTTGGGGTCAAGCTCTCCCTTGGGCTTCTCGCTCAGCATGGAGTCTGCTGGAGATTCTTTCTCTCCCTCTCTGCATTCTCTCTCTTTCTCTCAGATAAATAAAAATCTTTAGGAAAAAAAGAATATTTAACAGCATAGCTGATGTGTTTGTGGGGGCAAGGGGTATATGGGAAAGCTCTGCACCTTCTCATTTTTGCTGTGAACCTAATGTCTGTACTAAATTTTTTTTAAAAAGAGAACATAGCCGAAATACGTATTTCTTATAGGAAAAGGGAAATAATTAAATGTCAGAAAAATAATCTTGATTAAGAAATGATTATTTTCCCTTAATGTCAGTGTATGAAGAAAGATATTTTAATTATAAAAATAGATGACAGAGAGAGTGTGTGTGTTTTCAGGAGACTTTGGGACACTGTCCAAAGATTTATTTAGAGGCTGACAATCCTGGATTTTTATATAGCCACTATTTTGTTCAAAATATGTGACTTTGAACATAATTGTTACTCTTACATTATTGGGCATGTTTGGGTTGGGGGTAAGAGGGAGAGAAAGATTGATTAATTCACTGATTCATTTCTTCGTTCATTGACTGAGACAGACTGATTTCCCTGAAGTGTCTGGGCCTGAGAGATGGGGAAGGTAGGACATGGGTCAAAAGCACATGTATTTGCTGTAAGGAAACTTGTCTAAAAGGAACTGAGAATTGAGCTGTATGAGACAGAAGCAATATCTGAAGGGCAGATGGATGAAGGAAAAAAATAAGGGAGCTGTGGATCCAACTTGAACCAGTGATTTGAAAGCCACAGGGAGTAGATTTAATCAGATGGTAAAGAAGAACATGATAATGCTGAAATCTCCCCACAAATGGACAGTTATGGAGAAGAGTGATTCCTTGGGAGGAATTCAAGATGAGCATTTTTGCTGGGCCTGCTGGAGAGTAGGGTCCAGTATGAAATGGATAATTGGACTAGGTGACCTTTAAAATTTCTTCTGAGAGTGAAGGTAGTCGTCCCGATAGGATAGAATGTGTCTGAAGGATGTGGTTCCAGCTCTGTTCCTCACACCTCCGTGGAAAGGTCTTGATACACATGGTGCTATTTTCTAGCAACGCAAAATGAAGCCTCAGTCAGGCATTTCTTTGGCCCAAAGCCAGGTGACAGCATTTATTGAGCATCTAGCCCGTGTGCTCCTTCTGTTGTGGGAGACTTAGATAAAAGAACTATTGTTGAAATGGTTCTGGAATTAATAGACAAGGGCCTAATGGGCCCTATCTTGTCTCCCCAGCCCTTCAGCTGAGGCCTGTTTTGCAGCGTTCCCCCACTTGCAAAGGGCGCCTCCCCGGGAGAACTGGACTCAGATGACAGGTCTCGACCCTCCCCTGGAGCAGGTCGCAGGTTGCAGCCCGCCGCCCGGGCACGTCTCCTCTCCCTGTTTGTGCGTCTGGCTTCCGTCTTTGAAGTCAGGTTGCGGCCCAACAGGCTCAGGGCTGCTGCCCTTCTGCTCCTTGGTTACTCAGCACAACCTTTAGTCTAGGAAGAGTGCCAGTCTTCATTTCCAAGAATCCTATCTCCCTAAATGGGGCAATCTGCTTTAAATGCCTTCTCAACTGGCGCCTTCCCCACCCCCACCCCCCCCACGATCGGCATCATTAAAGGAACAGGTCCACCTTTTTAACTGCTTGCACTGTGCTGGATCCGGGCAGATGGCTGGGGCCCGTGGTGGGGTGTGTGCGTGTTAGTGTGTATGCATGTGCACCTGTGCACAAGCAGCCCGTCCTTCAGTGCTCACAGTTTCATTTTCGGAAGTGTGAGGAGTCATAGGCGCGCCTGACTGACTCAGTCCGTAGAACATGCGACTCTTGAGCTTGGGGTTGTGAGTTCGAGCCCCACATTGGGTGTAGAGGTGACTTAAAAATAAAATCTAAAAAAAACACCCCAAAACCAGTCATAGATATACATAAGTTTTACCTTTGCACTTTCCCTATTGTGCTCAACCTAAAAAAAAAAATGTTTTTTAAAGCAGGCTTGCTACTGTATGCACACGGCTTTTTGTCTCTTGCTGGAACACATGCATGCTGAGCCGAGAGATTCTCCGCTCTCTGCGTGGTCCCAAGTCAGAATTTGCTTTATCACTCATGACATGTGGTATCTTTCTCCACTCATCTTCCCCCTTCTCCTCGGGCGCCCCCAGTCTCAGGTGCGTGCCGCGGTGTTCTGCCTCTGCAGAGCGGGGCTGGGCTCCGACATCAGTGCGAGAGGCCGGGAGTCTCCCGTGGTCGCTCGTCCTCTCTGATTTCCAGTCCAGCTGACAAGCCAGCCCCTGCGATTGAGCTCCTTTGGAACCTGGGTTTTTATCCCGTGCCACCCCGCTTAACCCAGAGGCTTGTGTCAGGGCACACTTGTGACTGTCGCTGCCCTGTGTTCCACGAAGGCAACCATGGTTTCCAGGCCCTTCCCTCTCAGAAGTCAGACCTGCAGCGGCCTTCAAGGCCCACTGTCCGTGAAGCCCTGTGCCGGGGGTTCAGCTGAAAGCGGAAACCATAGCCAGACCTCCGGGTCACTTTAAAGGCCGACAGAAGGGCTGGGGGACAGCTGCCCACCTGGGCTCTCCTGAGCAGCGGTAGAGACGCCCTCTTGGGGAACACGCGCTAGTGGGACACACTGATCTCCCGGTAGCGAGGACAGTCCTGCGCTTTCGTCTGCCTCTTCGGTGCCCCCGGCCCCATGTGGGATGAACTCTGACGTGCAGAGATGCAGGCCCCACGGTGGCAGCGGACTCCTGTTGGCAGGCAGGCGGTTGCCGCGGGGCCAGAGGGTCTGGCGGAGGAAGGCCCCTCAGGCGGCGGCAGAACGGGTGTGGCCGGTTCTCTGCGAGCTTGGGCGTGCAGTAGTTAGCGCTGGGTGCTCTCAGGGAGATGCTGGGTTTCCGGCAATTCAGAGGGGAGACGGATGTGATTTGGTGCAGAAGGGAGAGAGCTGAGTGTGGAAGCAGGAAATCACACGCAGACGCCTCAAGTCATGAGAAGGCCGAAGACAGACCTCACGCACCAGGGGAGGCCATGCAGAGTCGGGCTGTTGGGGGTGACTCGAATATGAGAGAATGTTCTTTTATTTGGCCATGTGCAAGGTAATTCGGAGAGTGGAGAAGAGCTGGGTGATGCACTACATTTCAGGTGTCTCTGGAACACCTCCGTGGGTGTCCTCAAGACTGCAAGAGGAGCCAGGACCTGGCAGGAAACCGCTGACATCTGGGGGCCGTGGCAGCAGGGGGGCGGCGAGGAAGGAGAGGCGTGACAGCACTTGGACTTCAGTCCCGGCTCCACCAGGAGAAGATGCGTCTGTGTGTGGGAGGGGGCGGCTGAGTGGGTGGGCCGGAGAACATTTAAAATAGTTTCCAAGCGTGTGGGTGTGCCCACGTGTGCCTGGTGTCTCTAAGAGAAAAAGCAGATTGTTGGTGACCCGAGCGCAGTTGCATTTCAATGTAGAAGCACCATTCCCTGGTCCAGAGAAAATGCGAGTGTACTTTGAAACGGACTAGCAAGCTTCCCTGCGATCCCTCCCTCTCTCCTTCCCTCCTCCTTTCTTCTTTTGAGGAAGAGCAAGAGCTGTGCCTGTATACTGGTGGAACATTTGGTACTTACAGAGAGTTTCTCATTTATCTGAGATTAACCTTCTAGCCTTCCTGTGGCTCAGGGGAGTGCCTGGAGAGCTGCATTTGGAGGAGTGTTTCGAGGAATATTGTAGTTCTTATGGCATCTCCCTCATCCATGTCATTTCTCATTTATCCTTACATCTCCCAAAGTGTGCGGTCGAGTGCCTAGCACTTAATGATGGTAAAAATTGGTGTGTGGTTGGACCCGCAGAAATCCATGTTTGTCCGTCCGTCCGTCCGTCCATCCATCCATCCAGATAAACTATTCATCAAACAAGGATCCTTCCCTAAAGGCCCCAGGCTGTCTCTTCTCCCTTCTCTTGGGTAGAACTGGTAAAAGCCCAGCCTCCCAGGCCCAGGAAGTGCTTAGCTTAGACTAATCAAGGTGGGCTCCTGACCCGCTAGAAGGAAGGTGAATTGAAGGCGATTGAAGGTGGTGGCGGCGTTGGGGGTGACATTTGAACCAAATCAGGGTCCCGCCAAAGGAGAGAGCAGGAACAGCTGTTAGGAAGGCAACTTACGGTGTCTGCTTCAACACATTAATTATTTTCTTTTTTTTCCGGTTGTGTCATATTTTTTAACTATGGGCATTCTCTAAATTTGGCTCTATTTACTATGGTCATTATTTTCACTGAGTTCTATTCAACTAAGTATACCTCACCTTATTCTACAAATTATGCTTTGTTTTATAGTATAAACACAGATACTATAATAACTAGTACACTACAAAAAGAATTTAAGAACAGGAACAGGAAAAATACAATCTAAAAGTTCAAAACCAGGAAGAAAAAGTATCACAGATACTCTGACAGTGAGATCCCCTACTTTGCTCTGGCTGAGCCTCATATCATCTCTGAGCCTCATAGGGTCAAAGAGAAGGGGGAAATGTGATCAGTTTAGTAATTCTTGCTGCCGGAGAAGGAAGACATACTGAGTCATTAAGAGAAGCAAAGAGTGTTTGTTTATTAACTTTCCCCGCAATGTGGGGCTCAAACTCATGACCATGAGATCAAGAGTCGCATGCTCTACCAACCGAGTCAGCCAGGTGCACACCCCCCCCCTTTTTTTTGAGAGACAGAATCTTAAGCAGACTCCACATCCAGTGCGGAGCCTGACATGGGGCTCAGTCCTACAACCCTGAGATCATGACCTGAGCTGAAATCAAGAGTTGCATGCTCTATCCACCGAGCTACCCAGCTGCCCTATAGGTGCCCCATTTTTAAACTAAATTTTGCGTGTGGACTTTTTTTATCTAGAAGAACCGAGTGGCATCATGAACAGGGTGTAACATTCCCATAGCTGATGAACAGCTGGGTTCTCACAGCTCTTTCTCACATTTGTCCTAATTGGAAGCTCAAGGCAGAACATCAAAATGCAACTCGGCCAAAGGAATTCTAGCCTTCAGCGTGTGCGGTTCGATGCAGTGCTAGAACCTAGACCACCCAGCCGAGCTGCTGGCCTCCATATCCCTCAGACAGCCTTCATAAGCTTTGCTCCTTTATCTGGTGTGTGTGTATATGAATAGATACACGTGTATATCTATGTACACTCACACAATACTCTCTCTCTATATATGTATGTATATATGGAGAGATAGTTCAGGGATATATCCCATTGCCGACCGTGCCGTGTTCTTGCTCACTGATTGAGGCTTTAGGAATCGACCTGGTAAGGTTGACATCTTCTGTAGAAATTTAAGGACTCTATTTGAAACACTCACAGAGGAGAGTTCTATTTTTGTAAATAGGATAATTGGGTGGAAACTGTGCTAATATCTATATTTAACCACTCCCAGGGACAAAGCCTAAGTGTTAAAACCATGAGTCCATAACCAAGAAGCCACCATTTCCCCAGGGACAGTGTCCTCTGTATACAGGCTGGTGGTTAAAAAGAATGGGGAAGTCAAAAGCCAGACCATTCCGTTGCATATTACTGTCTTAAGTGTGTAAACAGAGGGTGGGAATGAGCAGGTAAGACTGAGGCAGGGCAGTGGGGAGGAGGGGAGAGTAGTAAGCCACACCACCAACTGCCAGGAATGTTGTGTGGTGGAAAGGTTATGGAAGAGAGTTGGGGAAGTGTCCCACGAGGTGGTAACTATGTCCTGCAGAGGTGGGAGGTGTTCCAGTGATTTCTGAGGGTCTTCTGTCCCCGGGCAGATTGCAGTGGTCAGTAGCAGTACAGCCTGCATTGTTTCACACTGCACAGTACACAGAGCAGAAGGGGTAGGGGTGGGAAGCAGAGAGAATGAGCCTTTATAGAGCGCCTACTGTGTACCAGGCATATCATAAAATGGTTAAGAGTGTGGCTTTGCAATCACAGGGACCCAGCTCCAGGCTCTAAGCCCAAGTTCCTTCGCTGAAAAAGTTGGGGCAGGTGGTGCTTTACCTCACAGACTTGTTGGGAGGGGTCCTGAATACATCACCAACACTCAGTAAAGGTTAGTTATTAGAATGGTGGCCATCATTAGGTCTTTCCTTACATCACGTGAGGTGGATCTCATGCTCCCCATCTTACAGAT
This sequence comes from Ailuropoda melanoleuca, assembly GCF_002007445.2. NCBI lineage: Eukaryota > Metazoa > Chordata > Mammalia > Carnivora > Ursidae > Ailuropoda > Ailuropoda melanoleuca. The sequence goes on along the minus strand of NC_048218.1, from coordinate 198,520,362 downwards.
GGGCAAACGGAGGCTTAAGGATGTTAGTTAACTGCCTTGTCCAAGATTTTTCATCTAGGAAGTGTCAAAGCTAGGATTCAAACCAGGTTTTCTAGCCCTGGAACCTGTTGGTCTTTCTCTGTTCCTTGCTACCGGAATTTATGAATAGCTCTCATATCCCACGCTGAGATGTTTGGGCTGTGAACTGAAGCACATTTCTGGGCACGCTGTGCTGGTGAATAACTTTCTGTTCTTTATGCTCACATCTGACTAGCTGGGGCGGTGGTTTGTGTGACGATTGTGATGACTAAGCACTCTGTTAAGGAGTCTGGCTCAGGGGAGATCTCCCCATCTGTGTTGGCCACGCCCCTGGAGAACATAACCCGTGCAGTGAGGTAGTGTGGCCAGAGGAACATGGCAGAGGTTACCAGCACTATATTTTGTGACCGTGACAGTTGTCATAGTTTTCCTCTTGCGTGTCTGCCAAAGTCTGTGTTTTTGTCTTTGTTTTTGGACCTTGTTGAATCTAGTCTAGTGGGCTTGGGCTGACTTTATGTATCATGGAAATAGCCTTATGTGGTATAAGCTCCTGCCTGGGGTCACCACCTGCTCCCACAAAGCTGAGTAGCTGGTAACTTCTTATGGATCTTTTCATATTAATAGAATAATGGAAAACAGATGGTGTGCCAGGAGGAGTGCTTTTCTTGGAGGCTTTAAGGGCCTGTTATGGGTCGAATTGTGTCCCCCCTCACCTCCCCAACCCTGCCCAAATTTATATTTGCAGTCCTAACCCCCCAGTCCCGCAGAATGTGAGCTTATTGGATATAGGGTCATTGGAGATGTAATTGAAGATGACTTCATACTGGAATGAAGTAATCCTATATGACTGGTGTCCTTATAAAAAAGGGGAAATTTGGACCCAGACACACACGCACGCACACACACGGAGAACTGCATGAGAGCATGAAGGCAGAGGTTGGGGCGATGCTTCTACAATCCAGGGCACACCAAAGATTGCCGGAAACCACCGGAAGCTAGGAGAGATCCTCCTCCACAGGCTCAGAAGGAACCAACCCTGCCCAAGCCTTGGTCTTGAACTTCTAGCCCCCAGAGCTGGGAGAGACAGCTAGACCAGTGTTGGTTAAGCCAGCCAGTCTCTGGTTCAGGGTCACAACAGCCCTGGCAAACGCAAACTGGGCTGGCCTGTGGAGAGGTGGTGACTTCCCAACCCCGGAGAGAAACGAGAGTCACTCATAGGCTTTGGTTACAGTTTCCGTCGGAGTGTGGAGTCAGATGGAAGGCGGAGAGTCGGGAAGTAGGAAGAAGACGAGCAGTACAGACAAGCAGACCAATGTCTGAAGAATGGGAGTGCTTGTTCTAGGAAGGGCCTTGCTCTGAGGTGACCTTTGACCTCACTAGGTGTTTTAGGTGAAGAAGTTTGCCCATTGGGTTTGGAAATATATTTTCTTCAAGACTACAAGGTGACAGCTTTTCAGAAAATTGACTGCTTAAAAGTGTCAACGTTGCCATCTAGAATAGTTTTGTCCGATAGAATGTTCTGCATTGATTATAATGTTTGAGATCCACACTCACGAAAATGGTAGCCACTTGCCACCTGTGGCTGTTAAACACTTGGAAACGCGGCTGGAGTGGCTGAGGAACTAAGTTTTAAACTCTATTTAATTTTAATGTGAATTTCCACTGTGGCTGGTGGCCACAGTATTGGACAACGTGGCTCTAGAACAGAACCAGAGCATTGGGATAGGACCCTGAGAAGGAAACAGTGGTGCCTGGATTTTCAGCGAGGCTCATGGGAAGGTTGGGAGAACTGATCGCCCTCACGTGTGGTCTTGTCCTCAGCTAACAGGGTTCTGGTGTGAGTGAAAGTGAAGAACACAGCAGAATCTTCTAGACGCTTTACTGAGAAGATGCTTAATACAGGGCTGTGTTTGATGTTACTTCTCAGAGCCCAAGTACAGTGTTAGTGCTCAGTAGAGAGGTGGGGCAGATTAACGAATGTGAGGAGGGCTTGGGGAAGCTGGGTCTGTGGTCCAGGTGGACTGAGTTTATTTTCAGGCTGTGTGTGTGGCCCCTCATGCACCCCAAGGGACCGGTAGTCCCAGTGTGAGGACTGCAGGGATGTCCAGATGAGACTACCTTCTCTGAAGGAAGGAGGGTGTCCCTTGGAGTCTTTGGTGTTAGATTGGTTGGATGCAGATGCCTGGTGAAAGGTGCTGGGGCCCCCTTGCCCGAACCCCGCTGCACCGGCAGCCCCCACACGGGATGTGTGGCCAGAGGATGCTGTTTTGGAGAGCGTGCACGGGGGATATTTCAGGACCGAAAAACGGAACCCCAACCCAAGCATTATTAGGTGAAAAAGAGCACACCCCCATGAATGTTTTTGGCCAGCCCTGGACAAATGACTTGTCATTGTGTCACCGCTGGCTTTGGCTCAGTGCCCAGTATAATTTAAAAATCGCTTCTTTTTCCAACTCTACATAGTTATCATTTTGATTTCACACAGAAGTAAAGGGTTCATCAGTCTTACGTTTTTCTGACCCCTGAGACAAATGATGGGTGTCATGCGGAGACACTGTGTGGCGGAACGGTGCCTGCCTCTCCCCGCGCCCCCCTTCACTCTGGTGGACTGGACTTGGGGCAGCATAAGGGGTGTGGTGGAAGGAAGGGGCGGTATGCCTGGCTGAACGGCGAGCAGGTGGGTGTTCAGCTGGAATTTCTGGGTCTTGGAGGGCAGGGGTTTCGTTTGAGAAGAAGCTGAGAAAAAACTGCTTGTCAGCCTTCAGCACGTTTGGTAGCTGGTGCCATGTGCCCAGAACCTGGGGGGCAGCAGTAAGCGATGAAGGCTAACGGTGTAATGCAGTGGATTAGCCCACTAGAGCACCAGCTGTCTCTCCAAGAACTGACAAACTCCTTGCAGCCGGGCTGAAACAAGCAACAAAAGATACCAAGTGATTCAGGGTGACTGTGGCGAGCACCAGCAAGAGAAAACCCTGAGGGTCCCAAGTGACCAGCGATGCCTTATTTGATCTGGTTTTTAAAGGATGGCCTTGATTTGGATGGGCAGCCAGGGAGCCCAGGGCTGCTTCAGGCAGTGGTGTGCCAGGCACGGCTAGGGGACAGTGGGTATCAGACTTGGTACGACCGGAGCAAGTCACAGGTCACAGGTTTTTCCATTTGAATGTACTTATTGGACTGTAGTCGCCATCAGCAGATGGAGAGTTCAGAGGGACTACACGGGCATCATTAATAATTTGCAGATGCAGTCAGTGGCGTCGGTGTGCCTCTCGGTTCCAGCAGAATCTATGCGAGGAGTGGCTCACGGCCCCATCTGCTCTGCTCTTCCTGGCTCTTTTACTTAATAACCTCTCCATGACCTATTCATGTGAGGTCATCCATCTCTTCTTTTTCTGTGTTTAAATAGTCCTGGCTGCTACTTGCTGTGAAGGACTTGACTAGTTGGTGGGCGGGATCGACCTCAGTGCGGGAGGAAACATGGAGTCTAGGACAGTGCTTGCCGTGAGCGGGCATGGGAGGCATACTCCAGCCCTGGAGCGGATGAGGAGTTAGAGTGGGAAGAGGGGAGGGAAGGGAAAGGCGAGTCGGGTACTTGAGCTGGGCCGCTGGGGGAATGTGAGGATAGTATAGTTGTAGGAGAAAAGGGAACAAGGGAGGGGTAGGTTTGTGGGGTGAAAATAGGGTAATGACCTTGATTTGGGACATTTTAAGTACGAGACAGGACATCCACGTGGAGACACGTAGGAGGCATTAAAAAACCCGTTTGGGAGCACTCAGGACCCCATAATACAGTGGTTGTCCGTTTGGCTCCAGCTCTCCTCTCCTTCCCTTGGCAAGTGGTTCCCCATAGAGTCACTTCGTATTGGCGGGGTGAACGTTGCTCAAGTCCCCCGAGCCTTTATCCTCACACTTGAATGCTAAATCCAGAACTCCCCGTTCCTGCTAAGTAGTTCAAAAGCTCTGAGGGATCCTTGGAACAGTCGCACCCTGGTGGGACTTTTCAGAGCACTCCTGGGGTTGGGAGAGAAATTTCAGGGTAACTGCAGGATAATGTGAGCTATAACCGGCCTGAGTGATCTTCTTGCTGGGATCTGGATGTGAGACTGGCATGTTTGAAGGTTGCTGAATACCTGTTGACCTGCCTGCCCCAACTGGGTGAACTCCATCTACCTTTTGATTCCTAACTAATCTCAGTGAACAATACAACAGCTTGTCTTCTGTAAAACGAGAGGGGTGAACGTTCCCACCAGCCTTGCCGCCTTGGTTGGACAGGTCACTTGACTGCCTTGAAGCTCTGCTTATTCATCTGTAAATTGAAGGGATTTGGCGAGGTGCCCTTTAGCACGACTTCCCACACTAGCACTTTATGTCGGTCAGTGATTCTTTGTCCAGGGAGTGCTATTTTTTCCATAGGAACCGTTCTGCAGTTGCTAGTTAGCTTATCACGTTGGCGAGAAGCAGCGTGGAGAGGTGGGCAGAACGTGGCCTTTGTAGTCAGTGACTCGAGCTTAAACCCCCTCTGTTGCGTGGCTGGCTGAGCGACTCTTGGCACCTAGTCGTTCTTCACCGATCCTCGAGTTTTCTCACTGGTGAAAAGGGGATGATAATACCCATTTCAGGGTCATCGGGTCATAGTATGTGTCAAGTATCTGTATTTGTGCCCTGTTTAGACCGTTTTATTGAGATATTATTCATATATCATACCATAAGTTTACCCCTTTTGAAATGCCTTGATTTGTACCCTGAACTCATTGGGTTTTAGTATATTCTCAAAGTTGTGCATTGATCATTACTATCTAATTCCAGAACATTCTCCTCACCCCACAAAGAAAGTCCACACCCATTAGCAGCCCCTCCCCATCCTTCCCTCCCCTTACCTAGTCCCTGGCAACCACTAACTACATTCTGTCTCTATGGATTTGCCTGTCCTGGACATTTCATATAAATGGAATCATATAATATGTGGTATTTTACATCTGGTTTCTTTTGATTGGCATAATATTTTCCCACTTTCATGTTATCAGAACTTCTTTCCTTTTTATTGCCAAGTGATACTCCACCGTATGGATGTACCACATTTTGTTCATCCATTAGTCACTTGATGGACATTTGGGTTGTTTCCACCTTCTAGCTATTGTGAATAATGCTGTGAACATCTGTGTACAAGTTTCTGTGTGGACATAATGTTTTCAGTTCTCTTGGTATCTCATTGTAGTTTTGATTTGCATTTTTCTAAGGGCTAATGATGAGCATTTTTCATGTGCTTCTTGGTATGTGTCTTTTGGAGAAAGTTCTATTCAAATTCTTTGCCCATTTTTTTAAAAAATGGGTTATTTGTCTTTTTATTGTTGAGTTCTAAGAGTTCTGAATATATTCTGGATACTGTGCCTGGCATGCGGTTTAAATAGGCATGCAGTCATTGTCACTTCCTCTCTCTAGGTTTCTCACAGAAGTCTAACCTATGAGGTGACATCTAGAACTAATTGCTCAGATGTTGACTCCCCCGTATCCGGAGTCCTAAACCGTACCATTATGTCTTGACCGGAGCTCTTCTTAGCACAGAGCCATTCTGATGAGCCATTCTGATCCTGGAGCCCAAATCAGGAACCTGGAACAGCAGGGGATAGCTGGGGTCTGGAAATGAGCTCTGGATGAATCTATGGTGGCAGTGGCTATTTCTGTTTCTAAGTCTTGGGCTTTCTAGTTGGAGGATGGAGGGGGGTAATTGTGCAGTGTTTTTTTGGTTTTTGTGTGTGTGGTTTGCTTTTTTTTTTTTTTTTTTTTTTTTTTTTTTTTTGGTTCTTGCTGCTACTGCACCAGGGTATCCCCTATTCTATCCTGTGGGCATCTGGAAGTTGGGGCTGAGGACCACATGGAGATTGATCTGAGAACATTAGCTTCTTCCCACAGTGCGACTGCCAAGATGAGTAGCATATTTTCCAGTAGTGATCTGGCAATTTTAAGTCATATATAAAAATGTCCCAAGGAAAATCATGGGTCTACTTTAAAAAGAAGGGAGTTTTATGGGAAACCTTTGAAGACTTGAAAATTATTCTCTATTCTGAGAGCTGTACTCAGTGCCCTGTTCTATACTTTGCTGCCCCTTCACCTTTGCACCCATCATCTTCCTTCTCCATCCCTCCAGCCTGGCATGTATAACCATCCCTCAAGGCCCATCAGGGTCTCTAGAGTTAGGACCCTTTCTTCCTGCGCACCAGGAGAAAAGGTGTCTGCAGGCAGTGGAGGCCTGGACCCCCCCACCCCCACCCCAGCCGTCTCCACCAATTTACAAAACGGCCAACCCACAGATTTGGCCTAAAGACTTAGATGTGGCTTTGAAGGGTCATGGACAGACAATATTGATTCCTCTTCTTAAGTCCATCAAGACAGGTTTGAAATCTCTTTAATGCCCAGAAAATTTGCTTTGGGGGCACAAAGCCAGCCCAGTTCCTTTGGTTGTTGCTTACTTACTTTAAAAGTAAGAAGGGGTGGGCGGTACTTCTTGGTATGCTAGTCCTTTATAGGAACTACTGTCCCCAGGGGGCTATCTCTCCGCTCCTTCTGCTCCTCTGAACTCGGACCTGCCTCTACTGGACTGCCCTCCTGCTGATTTCACAGAGCCTTACACCCTGCCCTCAGAACGTCTGCCATCTAGTTGGAAGGATGAGATGAATCAGGTAATTATTCACTGTTAGAACTGGGAGGTTCCTTGGGGATTATCCAGTTGAATATTTTCCAATCTCCTTTCTTGACCAAAAATACTTCATGTGGAGGGAAAAAAAAAAGTTTTCCTTTGGTAAAGACATTTGGGTCACAGAGTGTGTGGTGTGACCCCCTCTTGGAGATGTGGAGTGTTCACCAGCGGATTAAAGGCTCTGAGGAGTCCTGCAGTAAAGAACCTCAGTTGGGTTGGACTCAGCATTTCTTCAGCTGTTTGAATCTCATTTTTTTCTTTTTTTTCCATAATAAGTATTAACAGCTCACAGGACACTGAGCATGCTTCGGAAAACATTGCGTCCTTCACAGACAAGGAAACCTGTGTCCAGAAATACGAAGTGACTCGCTCAAAGTCAACAACACAGAGCCAGACAGGTTTTCTAACTCCTGACCCATTGTTCTTTTTACAAATAATAATCCTATCACGCTGGAATGAGGGGTGTGGCATTGAAAATGTTATTTATACTACCAAGGGAAAAAAATGCAGGCTTTAGAGTAACGCTGGCTGCTGCGCCTGGGAACCCCGGTTCTGCCGTTTGACTAGTATGTGACCGTGGACGTCTGAGCCTGTGTGTCTCTCCGGGTGTCTTGCTTCTTCTGTGAAGTGAGGATAACAGTAATGACCTCACGGGGCAGTTGTGAGGATTAGTTGAGATAGTATACATAAAGATCAAGTCTGTGTTTCTGTCCCCGTTCTCATGAGCCCAGGCACTGCTGGGCCCCGTTATCTTGGATTTTTGAAAGGCTGAGCATATTAGACACCAAGAAGTGAATACATATCATAGCTGATATTTATTGAATGATAGCAGAAAGAATGAATGAGCAAGAGTTAAGGGTAATTACCCAGGAACATTCAGAGCTATAGTGAACCGCTGAATACTCATGGAATTGAGGGTGAAATGACAGAGAGCTGGGCTAGAATGTATAGATCAATGGGGTCTCCCAGGGACAGACTGTGGCCAAAGTAGGACATATTTGGCATCTCAGGCCAGCTGCCTTCCCTTTCTCCATCCCCACGACATAAAATCATGGTCGAGGTCTCTATGAATTAGGCAGCAATTTGCCTTTGGAATATAATTTATTTTAAAAGGTTTGGCAACAAAATTGGTCCTGAAGTGGGAAAGGTGATGGATGGGTGGACCGCGGCAAGGGGACAGGATGGTGCAGAGCACGGGGCTCCGAATGGCAGCAGGGCCCCCAGGAGCTCCCCCAGTTCTCATGGGAGCAGAGTGGAGAGCTGGCCATTGCAGGACGTTTCTCTTTGCCTCCTCTCTAAAGATCATCCCTGCCTCCCCAGCTCATCTTCCCAGCCTCAAAAGTGGCTTAGGTCGCTTGGGAATTGGTACATCTGCCTAGGGATTCAGTTCAGCGCCCTAAGGCGAGGCTCAGGAGTCTGTTCACCACCAGCTTGGGAGGGGCCACATGCCTGATGGGGACTCACCAGTCGCATTGGCGGTGGGCCTGGCTGCCTTCCCAGGCTCCTGTCTCGGGGCACCCTGCTGTGACCTCATTCTGGAATGTCCCAGGGCTAACAGGCGATAGGCCCTGGAGGGCCGGCCTCTTGGACGTCTTCCTCTCTCGTCCAACTGCCTTCTGGATTTCTCATGGCCCTCACGCCTGCTCCAGGCTCCCTCCCTGCCAGTTTCTGGGCAGGCGTTTCTAGGAGCACAGTCTGCGGGGCAGTAAATCACTCCACCCGAGGCTTCGACCAGGAGCACCAACAGCTTGACTACGGCGAGGGGACAGCCAGAGAGCGCCAGCTCGCCTCCCGCTGCGGCTGCACGGCGCACAGAGAGCCTCTTCATGGGCAGCCACGCGCGATGTGTCAGCCCGCGTGGGCCACGCCAGGTGCTGGCTCGTGCTCTAGGACAAGGCAAGGCCAAGCACGTGACGGGCAGCGAGCGAGTCACTGCTTCCTTCATTTCTGTACCTCGAGTCCAGCAAACCCTGATTCCTGCTTTGCATGCAGACTGGTAGTTCTCAGCTGACAGGAGCACGGCCCTTTCTGTAGAACTGCCTTCTGCAGACTTCCACGGGGGCCGCCGTGGGGCACAGCTCTTGGGGACATCAGGAGGCCACTTTAGAACCTGGGGTGGCGGCTACCCAGAAGGTTAAACCTGGAGTTTAACACATAACCCAGCAGTTCCACCCCAGCAGGTTACGCCCAGGAGAGCTGCAGACATTTGTCCCCATGGATTCTTGTACACAAGTTCACAGCAGCCAGGAAGGAGACATGGCCCAAATGGCCTTCCGCTGATGGATGGATAAACTAATGTGCTCTGTCCATTCGGGGGAATATTATTTGGCTGTAAAGAGGAATACAGTGCTGACGCATGCTATAACACAGATGAACCTTGAAACAATTATGTTAAGTGAGAGAAAGCAGACACAAAAGGCCACTTGTTGTATGGTATTGTTTGTATGAAATGTCCAGAAGAGGCCATCCACGGAGACAGAGAACAGATGAGAGGTTGCCAGGGGCTGAGGGGGAAGAGTGGGGAGCAGCTGTGATGGGTGGGGGTCCAGGATGAGAACATTTTGGAGTTAGGTAGCATTGGTGGCCGAACAACTGAATGTACTTAGAGCCACTGAGCTGTGCATTTTCATAGGGTGACTTTTATGGTACGTGAGTTATGTGTCAATAAAGCTCTTACATTAAAAGTGCCCTGAACTTGCCATTGCAGTCAAGTCCTTTGTGAACCTGTAAAGGTCAAGGGTCACGTGGAAAGAGGTGGGAAGGCCCACAGCAGGAGAGGAGCAGCACTGATCCTGCCGCTGGAAGGAAGCACCAAGTGATGGGTTTGGCTAAGCAAGACTCTGGGGACACATTGAGTTTTCTGTGGGATCTATTATGTTGGCTCGAAATTTCAGGATGACTTGAACTTCCTAGCGCCAAACCCCTACCTGCAAATGAGTTCCAGTTGGACCCTGTTAAATTTTATTGATTAATGAATAAGTGTTCACCATCATACATTAAAGAATATATATTTTGTTTGGAAATAATTGTAAACTTACTGAAAATTTGCAAAAACAAAAATAACTTACAAAGAATAACCCCATACCTTTTACCCAGATCCAGCAGTTATCACTTTACCCCATTTGCATGCTTGCAACGACGTGCACTCCCTCTCTCTCTCTGTCGTCATGTGCGTGTATATGCATACACATCTTTGTTTTCATATAGATGCACTTCCAGGGAATGATTTAAGGGTGAGTTAGAGGTGTTATGGCCCTTTATTTCTGCACCATCAAATACACGAGCCACAAGCCACATGTGGCTGTTTAAATTAGAAGAAAATGAAATGGCAAAAGTCAGTTCCTCAGCCACACCGGCCACATTTGCAGCCGCTCAGTAGCTCCCCGTGGCAGGTGGCTCTTGTGCTGGTCGGCAGAGGTTAGAGAGCCCTTCCAGGATCACACAGAGCTCTGGTGGGTGCTGCCGCTTTACGCCACGCACGTCCTGCGGGTTTCCTGAGAGTAGGGTGCTCTCCTCCATGGCACAGCGCGGTCACCGACGTTGGAGACCGTGACACGGATGCAGTAGTTTATCCAGCAGTTACTATCCCAGTTCTGTCAGTTGACCCAGTAATGTTCTCATTCCTTTTGGAATGAGGTCTTCGGTCTTGTCTGTGGCCCAAATCTGCGTGGTTTGTGCCCAGGGGAGGCGTCTGAGCTGAAGGCTGCCAAGCTTTGATGCGGGTGGTCCTTCACTATGGCCCTTCTTTCCACAGACTTGACTCATGCGCTGGGGCCAGCTTGCATCTCTCCTGCTCGGAATTCTTTCGGTGTCTTTGTCACCGGTTAACTCACCGTGCCGTTTCCCTCTCCTCCTGCACCGACATTCAGTCTCAGAGCAGGTGGGGGCTCCCTCTTAGATCAGCAGGAAAGGTTTCCGGTGAGTAAAAGGAAACCGGCCTGCCGGCAAACACGCTGTTTTTCTTTGTTCTGATAACTTTTCCCAAATTTTAGCCTGCATCTAAAAAGAGGCTCATCTTGTTCCTCGTTTGTTTTCTGTTTTGTGGCTGAATCGTGATCCCATAGCTCTGAGTCACTTCGTGGGGCCCGGGACCAAGGGGGCCGTGGAGGGGCTTCCTGCCCCCAACTCAGATCTGTGGGCCCGGCGCTGCCGCTCACACGTTCCTCAGTGCTGCCCGCCCTGACCCTGGCCATCGGCGCCTCACTTTCCTCCAGGCCTGGGGAGAGGCGGACTCTTGATGATTTTCATCCATGGGTTGGGTGAAGAGTGGGGTGAAAGAGCAAATTGCAGAGTAGTTTCTACTTTTGAACTAACTGGTATTAGAGCTTATTCTCCCAGAGATTCCTGGTGACTTAATAGGATTTTATGGCGCGAGTAAGCATGGGAAACAGGTTCCCGGGCTGCTGACTTCACTTCCCTAGAGGTCCCCACATCCCCCCCCCCGCCCAGTAATTTCTAGCATTTTGTGGGAGTCAGATCTGGGGAATGAGAAATGAACAGGTTTATTCTTTTACCTTTCTTGTATTTGCCCCTTAGAAAGTATTCTCATACTCTCTCCTACCTTTTATTTGGGTTCAGCATTTCTTGGAAGAAAAGAATACTTAGCAAGGTAAGAGTCACTGAAGAACGCGGTGGGAACCCTATATGAGCCATATAGTTTGAGCCAAGAAAGAAAAGGGAAAAGGATTCATGCAGAGAGAGTGGAAATGGAGCTGATGGTTCATTTTCTGCTTAACTGAAAAGGAATGAAAAGGGCTTGGCTGGCAGGGTCAGGACCACAAGGTGAGCAGTTGAGAGCCGTGTGGTGCAGGATAGCGGTGGAGTTTCGTCCTTCACCACCTTTTGAGAACTGACATACAGGGACTTTGAGCACTGGGTCTGCTTGGCTCCCATGGGGGCAGGGGGAGTAGATGGAGTGTGTATATTTGATGCTAGTGAAAGAGCGAGAGCTCTCGCTGCACCTGCCATCAGAAGGAACACAGAAATTTGGATGTTCTCCGTTAATATTTAATGTGTAACAACAGCTACCCTCATTGGCCAGATGGTTTTGATTGACCTGTGTGCTTCTAGAAGTGTTGCTGAGTGTTTTCACTCGAGGGCTGTAGGTCCGTCACTCCTGGACCCCCGGCCTAGGGATTAAGGTTTTATGTTACCTGCTCATGTCCTCCTAGCTGCGGTGGGAGAGCGTCGTTACAGGACAGTAACTGATAGACGCAGTCTAGGAGCAGATTTCATTTGACATCAGCTCTGGCCTTGGAGATGCGCTCATGGGGAATCTGGGAGGCCGGAGGGGTCATTGCCACAGCCGGACCCCTGTGAGCATCCTGGGGCTTCAGAGAGCCCCCAGGCCTGGCCATGAACCCCAGGGCGTCCCTTCTTCCACTACTCCAAGCCAGCAAGGGCCCCTAGTTCTGTCACCTGTCACCACGGCCTTGCAGCATGCTGGATCCCTCTCCTGCCCTCTCCCTTCTTCCCCGCCAGTCACCAGGCTTTAGATTGCTCCTTCAGTCTCTTGTCTGTGGCCTCGGCTTACATGCCCACCAACCCCTCCTTTCATTCAGGATCTTACCCCCTCACAGATGCTCCTCCGGGCGGGCTGGGAGCCTCTCGGTCCTGGTCACGCAAGGCCGCGTTCCATTCAGCAGCCTGACTGGTCCTCTCCTCCCTTGCAAACACCTCTCACGACTCCTCGACTCCTCGCTGCTGCAGGATAAAACTGAAACCACATCTCGCTGCAGCTCGTCTTTCCAAATGCGTGTGCCACTCCCTACGGGAGCCCTCAGCTGCGTGCAGACATCCTAATTCTTCCTGGTGTTCCCTTCAGATAGGGCTGTTCCTGTTGGATCTGAGGTTATCTTATTTTTATATTGTATCTGCAAACTATTCCTGGTCCTGGGGGAAGTAGATGGCTTATAAATCTTAAGTAAAAATGGGTTTAGTCTTATTCCCTAGCTGCGATGCGTGTCTTCTGATGCGCTGGTCTGCGCTTCAGCTCACCCCTGCTTCCTCTTGGGCTGCTCTGCCGTGCCCCGTCCTCCCTCTAAACCCTGCAGTGACAGTCACGACGGCCCCACATAGTCAGTTATTTGTTCTCACGGCACTTGGGGTGGTACTTGAACATAGTAGGCTCTCAGCAGACATTTCTGGATGCCCACCTTGGCCTCTCGAATCCCCAGCCTGGCAGATCTGGAAGTTTGACTTCATTAATTCATCGAGGATTATGAGGTTCTGAAGGACTGACTCGTAGTAACTAATCCTATAGAAGACTGATTAATCTGGATCATTACAGAGAGAGGCTAGGCGTGCTTAGGCATTTCCTCCTTGGTCAGAGAGGCCTTTCTGGAATCCCAGTGAGACATCGGGTTGCTTATTGAACATAGAATTTGAGCAAAAGGTATTATGTGTTTTTACAGGTAACTATAAATTATGAAAATGCACTCTAGGGATATTTCTCTCCAAAGAACCTGAATCAGGCATCTGAAATCAAATACCCTCTCTCTCCCTTAACAATGAAAAATCTCAGACTTATTTATAGATTTCACTAAGATGACTGCCACTTATTGTAGCATCATCCCTTTTTATTTTGGTATGTTCAGCATGTGTACAGTTCCCAAGTTTATAGATATTCTTCTTAATTACATTTTAGGACGATTATGTTTGAGTCACCAATATGACAGCATCTTAAATCCGAGTTTTGTAATTCCTGAGCATTCCTTCTTTTGGGATCTGGAGCGCTCTGTTCATAAGTTAGTCTCCATAGCCCCTCTACTCACGTGGGGACTGAGGCTGTGCACCAATTCTGGGAGTCTCAATCTAAAACCCCATATAAGTAAGGAGTCCAGAATAGTGTCTGTCCATCCATTAATGAATCAGTGGTACCCTGGGTGTGGGAACAAATGCTATTTTTAAGACCATTGCTGACTTCAGTGATAAAGAGGGTACAGAATGTGCCTTGCCAGGCTTGTGAGCTTATCATGAGTAATACCCATGGTTATTATGATGTCAGAACTTGAGTATTCTTTACCGAGAACATAAGCATTGCATCATGCAACGGGGGGGGGGGGGGCAGGGCGTGAAAGTGTTTTTCCCAGGAAGACAGCAGCAGAGTGCATAAGCTGGCATTCCCAGTAGGGCACATAGGCCTGAATGCAGCCATGCCAAACTCCCGTGGTCTGTTCGAAGAGCAGCTTCCCATTTCAGGCACTAGGATGTCATCTGTCTCCAAGTTTCCAAACCACACAAGGCATGTGTGATGGAGGATCCTGTACCTTCCCCCTCGGTTTGGGACATGATTGCGTGGGGGTTAGTGTGTGCACACCTGAAGTCACTAACGGCTTTGAGGATCGTAGCTGTTCTGCAGAGCTTTTCCACAGGGCACAGAAGCGATGCCTAAATGTGGAAGGTAGGGACTGAACCACTTAGAATTTTTTAAGTTGTCTCTAAAAACACGTGCTCTGCTTTGGATGGGTGAGCCCGATGAGCATCAAAATATAATTACACTCGACCTCATTAATTCAGACTCATTTGGGATAGCAGCATTATGGAAGATGCCAGTGCTAGTTGGGATGGGCTAAGTTATACTGGGGCAGCAAACAACCCCCACATCTCAGGGACTTCAAACCACAAAGGTGTGTTTCACTACCACGCTGCAGGTGCACCTGGTGGGGACTTCGCCAGGGTCTCTGCTCCTCGTCATCCTCGTTCAGTTCTCGGACAACGGCGCTGGTGGGCGGATCCAATAGGCAGATCGCACACTGGCTCTGCACAGCCTCTGCGCAGAAGCGACACTTCACGCTGACTTTTTATTGGCCAAAGTTAAGCATATGGCCAAGGCTAACTCTTAAGTTACTTGGCTTGGGATATCTGAGTCATAGCAGGGGTTTTCGTAGTGAAGGGCCCAGGACAATTTATGGGGATACAGAAGAAAACATGGGAAATATATTTTATCTCATCCTTTTAAATTTTTCTATTTTTATGTTTTTAGTAAGCATACTATGGTAGTAAGAGAAAGCATATATAATTTATTAAAATAAATATCACATGTCTTAGAAGTGTTCAGTTTTTTAACCAAGTGCTCCACCAAAAAAGATCGTAGTTTATGTAATAGATACAAATCTGCAGTGAATATGTTGTACTTAGAAACTGGGTCCCATCACCTCGCACCTGTCTATATGGCTAGCATCAAAAAGACAACAGGTGCTGGCAGAGGACGTGGAGAAGTGGGAACCCTCGTGCCCTGTTGGGGAGAATGTAAATTTAGGTGCAGCCACCATGGAAACAGTATGGAGGGTCCTCAAAAAATGAAAAACACAGCCACCATATGATCCAGCAGTTCCGCTACTGGGTATCTATCCAAAGAAAACAAAACCACTAATTTGAAAGAATATATGCACCCCTGTGTTCATTGCAGCATTATTTACAAGAGCCAAGATATGGAAACAACCCAAGAGTCCAGGTGATGAATGGGCAAAGAAGATGTCACACACACACACACACACACACACACACGCACAATGGAATACTACTCGGCCATAAAAAAGAATCCTGCCATTTGTTACAACATGAATGTACCTTGAGGGTATTATACTAAGTGAAATAAGTCAAACGGAGAAAGACAAATACCACATGAATTCATTTATATTTGGAATCTAAAAAACAACAACTAACCAACCAAAACAAAACCCAGACTCACAGATACAGAGAACAGATTGGCATTTGCCAGAGGGGAGGGGGAGGGGGATCGGGGAAGGGGATTAAGAGCCACAAACTTCTAGTTATAAAACAAACAAGCCACAGGGATATAATGTAGGCGTGGGGAAGACGGTCAGTAAAACTGTTAACTCTGTAAGGTGACAGACGGTAACTAGATTCTTTGGTGATCTTGTCACAGTGTATACAGATGTTCAGTCGCCGTGTTGTGCACCAGACTGATACAATACCGCGTGTCAGTTATACCTCAATAAATTAAATAAAGGAAAAGGAACTGGATCCTGGTTATGACCAGGGGTAGAACTTTTTTTTTTTTTTTAAAGATTTTTAAATTTATTTGAGAGAGAGAGTGCACACGAGTGGGGGGATGGACAGAGGGAGAGGGAGAAGCAGGCTCCCCGCTGAGTAGGGAGCCCGATGCAGGGCTCCATCCCAGGACCCTGAGATCATGACCTGGTGCTCCAGGGTGGATCTTTTGTAGAAAACGTTCCAAGGAAAAGAATGCCTATGTTTTTTAGGTAAAGTGAGTAAAATACAGGCTCTGTGTCTGAACCTTCTCAAGCTCTTGAAGTTTCCCGGGCATCCTCTATCAGAGTCATTGGAAGTTGCTTTCTTGTTAATCAAACCTGCCTTTCCTCCCAGAATAGCATTTGAGATAAGGAACAGATGAGTCCCAGTTCACTGTTTTTGTGTTTCCTTTGTCTGTCAGAAAAGAGCATACCGGACCTGTTGTATGTGGCAGGCACTGTGCTGAGTACTGGGAGCGCCAGTTTTCCCCACAGAGAGCCAGTGTGTCGGTTGCGTTGTATGCTAGGCCTTGGGGAGCCAGCCGACCTGGCCGTCCTCGCCGTCCTTCCCTTCCCCTGAGCACTTCGTTAGGGCTTACTTCCCACCAGGCATTGTTCCAGGCGCTTTGTATGTATTCGCTCCTTTAGTCCTCACCAGGACCCCCCGAGAAGCTATTACTGTCTCCATTTTACAGATGAAAACACTGAGGCAAATAGAGGCTGTCTAGCATGCTGAGACCGCACAGCCAGCAAGGGGCAGAGCCTGCGTCTGCAGTGGCTGCTGGGAACCAGAGACAATCTGGAATGAGCTCTTGGAACACAGACCCCTAGTAAGCCCCCACCAGCAGGTGCCTTCCTGCGTTAGGAGGCAGGACGCAGGCCAGCTCTCCTGCAGGTTGGCCATGCTGCCGGGGGAAGGCTCCCCTCTGCAAGAACTGGGGGGGTCAGAGTGAACTCCTCCCCTCAGTGCGACGTGCGGGTGGCCTAGCGCTGTGCGGTGTTGGCTAGTGACCACACCAGGACTGGTTTGATGACAGTGACTCATAGCATGGAAATGCCCTTGCAGCAGACCAAAGAGCCCGCTTTAATCTGTACAGCTTAGAATCGGCCCCTGGCTACCCTGCCAAGGGGCCCCTCTCCCAGCTTTCACACCCGTGCGTCCACACACAAATACCTGTTTGAATGGTGTGAAGAAGACCGTGTCGCCTCTTTATGGTGTTTCTCGCGTCCAGAGCACTTCGCCGCGCTGCTTTATTATTCCGAGTGTGCTCCCGGTGCACTTGGCACTTGCCAGGCCCTTTCTCACCTTCCTCCCATCTTTTATTTCTCCTTTTCCTCCTCCCCTGCCTTCCTCCCAGCCTCGCCTGCCTGCTTTCCACCCATTTCTCTGACTTTTCTTCCTTGGTGTCTTCCCACCTTCCTTCTCTTTCCACCATGGGAGCGGCGCTTCCTCTTCCTTTCCCAAAATGATCTCTAATTGAGTTTTGTCAGGTGTCAGTTAAAGCAACGGAGAGGAGTGAAGAGACACCAGGGAACAAAGGAGCTGTGATATAGAATTACTGTTGTGAACATTGAAGTCAAGGCAGAGGGGTTTGCCCCTGTGCCTGCGAGAAGGGCGGGTGGGATCCCAGGTTTGAGGAGAACCCCGGGGGAGAGGCCTGCGTGCGCTTGGCCGCATTGGCGTCACTGTCTGCGTGACTTCTTTCACAAAGTTCTCTTTGCAGGGAGATAACAGCCCACGAGAGAGAGGCTCATGGAAATACATAAACATGAGCCCAGAGGCAGCCAACAGGTGCTGCAGCGGGAGCAGACTGCAGATGGCGGGCCTTTGTCCTGGTTTCTTTGTGTGGCAGCAAGGCGTTGAGGCTGAAACAGGGCAGGTCTGAAGACATACGGGTCCGGATGCCTTCACCGCTGGTGCACGGCCACTGAGCACAGACCGAACTTTCTCAGGCTTTCAGTCCACATGCTGTTGTTTCGAAGTCAAAATGTGGGTCACGGGGAACACACACATTTGTGTACAAAGAGGAGGTGTTTTGTACCCTGGTGGGATCGGTAACTAAGACAAGGGAGTAAGGCTGACGATGCTTCTAGTGCTTTTCAACCAGGAGGCATCAAAGACGGATGCTAAGGGCAGTCCGCCAGTGAGACCCTGCAATTGTTATAGACACTTTATCACAAATTGCACACACACACACACATATTTTCATTGTAATACATCCTGAATTGTATTACAGAGTGTATTGGTTTCCTAGTGCCACTGTCATATTAAAGTACCCTAAACTGGCTTAAAACAACACCAGTTTATTCTCTCATAGTTCTGGAGGCCGAAAGTCTGAAATCAAGGTGTCACCAGGTCCTGGCACCCACTGAGACTGTGGACAGAGCCTTCCTTGCCTCTTGCTAGCCTCGGGTGGCTCCCGGAGGCCCTCAGCATGCCTCGGCTTGTGGCCGCCTCTCGCTAATCTCTGCCTTTGTCACCGTGTGGAATTCTCTGTGTGTCTGTGTCTTTCCTCCTCTTCTTTTAAGGACACCAGTCATACTGGATTAGGAGTCACCTTCATGGCCTCATCTTACCTTGATCACATCCTATTTCTAAAGAAGGACACATTTGCAGGTATTGGGGGTTAGAACTCCAGCATATCTTTTGAGGGGACACATGATAATAGAATTACATAGGGTAATGGAACTTACATACTTTTTTGGTCTAAAAGAGAATTGGCAGTGGCACAGTATTAGAACACCAAATGGGAAGGAGCATAGTCGGTTTCCAGTCCTGATCTCTGAGTGTGCTGTGCATTTCTGAAGGTGAACCTAGGTAAGCTCAAAAAGACAAATCAGTTGTGGGCTGAGCATGGAATGAGTAAGGGCTAAGTAAGTAGGACACTTGCTGTTACTTTACAATATGATACCAAACATTTAAGAAGAACTAATTCTTTTTTGCATGAAAGAGTAAAAAGCCTACCAGATTTTTAGTCTTGAATTAGACTTCATGAAACATTTCTAAAAGATAGAGAAATTGATGGGGCGCCTGCATGGCTCATTTGGTTAAGCGTCTGTCTGCCTTTGGCTCAGGTCATGATCTCAGGGTCCCGGGATCGAGCCCTCCGTCTCCACGCGGAGAGGGGAGTCTGCTTGTCTCTCTCCTTCTGCCCACCCCCGCCCATGCTCTCTCTCTCTCTCAAATAAATCTTTTTAAAAAAAGAAAAATTGAGTCTGAGGCTCACATAGCATTACCAGACATGTACCAGGCTCCCCAGTTCCTGTTCTAGTTCTGGCTTACTCATTTCTTGAGGTGGTCAATCATGATTTTGGAACAGTGATAAAGGGAGGGGGATGATGATGAGAAGGAGTGGCTGAAAGATTCAGCGACAAGGCTTTTGCAAAGATTTGTGACATAAACACCTGGAAATTAATACCAGGTTTAACCGCCTTATTTAGAATGTTTCAGGAGCAAAAGGAGCATCCTTCTAAATCTTTGGAAAATGTGTATTTGAATGGAATTCATCTGTTGAAACCAGAAGTATAGCTGGTTGTGTTTTTACACTTTGTGGATATTTACCCTTTCCATCCTGCCACATTTGTTTAGAAGGGTTATTTTCTTGGGGCTCCTGGGTGGCTCAGGCGTTAAGTGTCTGCGTTTGGCTCAGGGTGTGATCCCAGCATCAGCCTCCTCTGCTGGGAGCCTGCTTCTCCCTCTCCCACTCCCCCTGCTTGTATTCCCTCTCTCACTGGCTGTCTCTCTCTCTGTCAAATAAATAAATAAAATCTTAAGAAAAAAAAAAAGAAGGGTTGTTTTTTTTGAGATCCTGAGTTGGAAGGAAAATGCAAAGTTGGGAAATGTAACAGCCTCTACAGGCTCTGCACGAAAAACGACAGTGTGGGGTGCCCGACTTGTGACTTCAGCTGAGGTCATGACCTTGGGGTCATAGGATCAAGCCCCACGTTGGGCTCCATGCTCTGGGGAGTCTGCTTTCCTTCTCCCTCTGCTCCTCCCCCACATGCACTCTCTCTCTGTCTCATAAATAAACAAATAAAATCTTAAAGAAAAATAAAAGGACAGTATGGATAGCAGAAGGGGATTAGTGCGTGTGAGACAAGACTGACCCAGGAGGAAGTGGAGAAGGAAACTTCCATCCCATGCCCAGCCCACAAATGATTTCATGGCCTACTTCAGAAATGTTTGATCCACCCAGAGTTAGCACTATAAACTTAGCTGACTCTTTTCCCACTTTGGTGTTATTAATGTGTCACTGCCAACTCTCCTTTATACCAAAGTTGACAAAGTCAACTACAATTATTCCTCAATATACATTACAAGTACATCCCCTGTATGGCCTTTCCAGAAACACTGCAACTTACACTGGGGTGAATTTAATTTAAAATAACCACTTTTCTTTTGCTTTGTTTCCATATGTAATGTTTGACTAATTGAAATGCCCTTGTAGGTCCTTTGAGGCAAAATATAGGGAAATCACAAAAGAAATGTCTTCTCTCCAAGGAGGGAAGAACAAGGAGAGTTCTTTTGGAATATTCTGACTCTATATCCTGAGAAAATTATACTGTTGTGAAATCCTTTTTGTTTCCTTGAACCTGTTGTTATGGGTTGAATTGTGCCCCCCCCAAATTCACTTTTTCCCTAACCCCCATTACTTCGGAATGTGACCTGATTTGGAGATAGGATCTTTATAGAAGTAATCAAGTTAGAGTAAGGTTGTTAGGGTGGATTCTTTTTTTTTTTTTTAAGATTTATTTATTTATTTATTTGACAGAGATAGCCAGCGAGAGAGGGAACACAAGCAGGGGGAGTGGCAGAGGAAGAAGCAGGCTCCCAGCAGAGGAGCCTGATGTGGGACTCGATCCCAGAATGCCGGGATCACGCCTTGAGCCGAAGGCAGACGCCTAACAACTGCGCTACCCAGGCGCCCCCAAGGGTGGATTCTAATACAACGTGATTGGTGTCCTTATAGAAAGGAGGAAATTTGGACACAGACATTCATAGAGAGAAGAGGGAGTGAAGGCACAAGGGAGAAGACAGTCTCCTACAGACCATGGAGAGCCTTGGAACAGATCCTGGGAACAAGTCCTCAGAAGGAACCAAACCTGCCAACACCTTGATCTTGACTTTCAGCCTTGATCTTGCATTTCTGTTGCTTAAGCCACCCAGTCTGTGGTCTTGTGTTCTAGCAGCCCTAGGAAACTAATACTCCTGGTGTAGAAGTTTAGTTTTGTTTTTTTTTTAATAATTAGAAGTCTTAATGCAACTATGGTTTTAAAAAGGAGTTTTTGAGTTACTTTGTTTTATTTCACTGGTTTCCTGGAGAAAGAAACTGAAGAGCATGTGTGTCTTCCCTTCAACCCAGCAATTGCAATACTAGATATTTATCCAAAGGATACAAAAATAGTGACTCAGGGGCACCTGCGTCCCAATGTTTATAGCAGCAGTGTTCACAATAGCCAAACTATGAAAAGAGCCCAGATGTCGATCGACAGAGGAATGGATAAAGAAGATGTGGAGTGTGTATATAGACATATACAATGGAATATTACTCAGCCATCAAAAGAATGAAATCCTGCCATATTCAATGATGTGGATGGAATAGAAGGTATTATGCTAAGCGAAATAAGTCACTCAGAGAAAGACAAATACCGTATGATTTCACTCATATGTGAAATTTAAGAAACAAAACAGATGAACTTCAGCAGGGAAGGAAAAACAAGATAAGATAAAAACAGAGAGAGAAGCAAACCGTAAGAAACTCTTAACTCTAGGGGACAAACTGAGGGTTGCTAGAGGGGAGGTGGTGGGGGATGAGGTAACTGGATGATGGGCATTAAGGAGGGCTTGGTGTAATGAGCACTGGGTGTTGTGTGCAACTGATGAGTCACTAAATTCTACCCCTGGAATTAATAATACATATATGTTAACTAAATTGACTTTAAATAAAATTTTAAAAAAATCATGTATGACTTAATGGTATCATTCTACTCTTCACCAGAATTATATTGGATTGGTGATTTTCAGATTGCCTGATAACAACTGGTAACATGGCCTCCGTATAATCCATTGGTGGACCACATGCCCTTAACCACTGCAGTGAAAGGCTGGTTTCTCCATAATGGTTTATGGCTTAGTTCAGGCAATATGGCAGAGTCACGGAAAGGTGAATTTGAGAGAGGCTCAAAGCTGTTATAGGTGAGGTTAGCAACTTTCAGAAAGAAAGAAGTCTGAACATGAGAGGAGCTGGTTTCGACACAGAACGAGCCAGTAGGTAGGTAGATTTTGAAAGTCCTGAGGAGAATCACATTTCTTGGAAAAGGAGATAACATGGTACATTTGGTTCTCTTCCCAGCAGAGCACCCCTTCTTTCTCTCCTCTCGACCCTGTGGAAAAAGAGGGCTATTGGCTTATCTCCAGCCAGGCCCAGTAGCTCTTTCTCTGTTTTCATTCTCCAGGATCAATCCCTTAATTGTGTTTATCATCATTTTATCCTTGACTTTTCCCTGTGACTCATAGTTTCCTCCTCATACTATTTGACCACGTCTGTGCCCCCCAAGGATTTCTTTATTTGCCATCTGCTCTACTTTCCACACCATTTCTCCTGGGAAACAGCTTTACCCACATGGATTCCATTTCCATCTAGGTGTTGTTGATGGCAGCCCTTAGGTCAACATCTCTAGCCACGACCTCTCATCCATTCTCCTGTCGTGGGTTGTTTGTGTTTTTTTGTTGTTTTGTTTTGTTTTGTTTTTCAGTACATAGAGAACATTTCCTCTATGTTCTTATAAATGCCTACAAAGAAATCTATCCAAAATAGAGCTTTTCCAGCTGGACTCTCCTCTCAAAATTGGCAGCTCCATTCCTTTCTTAGTCTCTTTGGGATGTGAACTTTTGATTTCAGTCTTTTCCCCTTTTGGTATATTTGTCACTTCATCCTGCTGATCTTTGTTTAGCAATATTTTTGGCTACGTCCCTTTGTCTTTGGCATATGCATGAGCTGATTCAGGGTTACCCTTCCCTCTTCCCCCTCTGATTAATCCTGTGCAAGGTTAGTGTACCCTATTGAAATCCATTCTCTTTTCAAAATGGTTTATCCTCATTCAAGATTCAACTCGGCAAATGGGGACTAGATGCTGATTGTCAATGACCAGCGGCCCCTGACATCTTAACTTTGGTAAGTTAAGCAGTTCCTTGTCTCAGAGTTTCAGTATGATTAGTCCAACTCTGAATATTTCAACTTGGATACCTTCTCAGTGCTCGTAATTCAACTTGTGGACAACCTATTCTGTTGTCCCATCCCCCTCCCCACTGAGATAGCTTTGGTTCTGCTTCCCATCTTTCCTGTTACCATCACGGAACCCCACTCCTTTGAGTCTCCCAGACTTACTGGATTCCTCTCTCCTTTGCCCTTACAGCCCACCTGTTAGTGTTGTCTTGCCTTTTCTTCTCTGCAAAGTCCTGTGTTTCTGCTCCTTTCTATTTTCTCAGGCAGTTCCTTAGTCCAGAACCTCACTGCCTCCCCTTCCCTGGACTGCTGTGACAGCCCAGATCACCTTACTCCAGACTAAAGCTCCGTCCACTGTGCCACTCTACATCGGATAAGTGAAGTTTACCTCTTTAATGAGGGACATTTAATTTATTTGAGCAATTTTTTAAAAAGATTTTATTTATTTATTTGACAGATAGTAAGCGAGAGAAGGAAGACAAGCAGGGGGAGTGTGAGAGGAAGAAGCAGGCTCCCAGTGGAGGAGCCCAATGTGAGGCTCAATCCCATCACACCCTGAGCCGAAGGCAGACGCTTAACGACTGAGCCACCCAAGCGCCCCCATTTGAACAATTTTGAATGGTCATATTTCTCAGATGTCATTGGAAGCAGATGATGCAGAAACGGTAGATGACTTAGGATCATCGTTGTGGGTGCCCGTCATCTTAGCAGGTGGCGTGCCCCGTACTTTACATCTGTCGCTTCTCACATGTCAGCTTCTATTTCTCCTTGCCTGTTGTTGTACCTGTCTCCTTGTTCGATGCTTTTAGTCCGAGAACCTACAAAATAAAGAAGAACGGTTAATAGCATGGATCTGAGAGTCAGGCAGACCTCAGTTCAAGTCCCAGCCCTACTCCTAGTAGCAAAGTGACCTTGGACCAACAAGATCATCTCCCAAACTTCCATTTACTTATCTGTAAAACAGGGAAGATGTACTTCACCCTGCAGTTGTGGGGTGTAAGCCCCTGGAGCCTGGCCCAGAGAGCAAAGTCAATGATAGCCAGGTGAAGGCTGAAGGTTTGAAGTCAGCCGGGTGAAGGCTAAAGGTTTGAAGTGAGTGGCAGTAGTGGTGGGGTTTCATGCCAGCTTTATGGAGTATTCAGAACTTAACTTCTAGAAGATCGAAGTTACCAGAAGATGACAATTCTGGATAAGTAGGCTCGTGGTGCACAGGGTTGTTGATCAGTTTAGCATTTGCTGTTGAGTTGCTACTATATAAATACTCCTACATTGTTGTCTCTAAGCAAAGCCTAGACTTCCTGAGGGCGTAGGCCGTAGGGCTAGCTGCTCCCCTCAGTTTGCTTACACCGGTTAGCAGGATCTGGACCAGTGTCCTCCTGCCTTTCAAAAGATGCCCCATTTTTCTAACCTCAGCTCAAGTCTTAGCTCCTCCAAGCTCCTGTCATGTTTACTTTGGCAAGTTACTTATGTTGCTTAGAATTGCCAGTTCTTTATAATTTGCAATGAATTTGGCAACCCCCATGGGATTTTAAGCTCCTTTAGAGCAGTGCCGACATGTTGGATGTCTTTGTGTTTTCTTTTGCGCCAACCCCAGGCTTTTTTATATAGAGGACCCTTAATGAAGTCAGTGGTATTGTTATTGTCATTATTGATGAAAGAATTCTATAGGGCTTTGGTTGATCCTAAACTGTGCTCTGTTGGAATACACTACATATTTGACAGTACACAACTAGTGGATAAACAGACTTTGATTGAAAACGGTATCAAAGCCCCAGAGACATTGAGTATACACTATTTTGGAAATGTATCATTTAAAATTGGCTAATCTGAAATTATCTTTGCACTACTTGTGAAATATAAACTTGATAAGCGGGATGACTATCATTAAAATTTTATGAATATAGTTTTGCATGTCCATGAAGACATTTTTTTTCTAGTACTTTTCAACCCCTGAGGCATTGAATTATCATGTTATACAGGGTAATCAAGAGTTTTTCAGGTTAACCCTTTTCTAGATGTTTAAAAATGTCCATTCAGGTGCATATTTATAACATTCATATATTTTTGACATTCCTTTTGACATGTTCTACAACTTTATAATATTATATTGAATAATGTGGTTTATAAGACAGGTATGGCATCCCGTTGGGTATGGGACTTAATCCTTCGAGTTCCTGATTGTTTCTGTCAAATACTGATTATTCAGCAGAAGCGTATATCAAAGGATTTGGGGAAGCAGGAGGAAATTTGTACTTCTTACACTAAGGTGCTCACAGTTGTGTTCTCTTTAATAATGTAACTGGATTCCACATGGTAATCTGTTTCACATCTGCCAAACCACAGGTAAACTTTCTCACTGCTGAAAATGGTGCCATTATTTTACTTATAATTCCTTCTCTCAAGCTTTGGTAGAATTCAGTGAAATTGAGTTCAATGTAATTTCTTTTTAAATCATAGTTGAACCCTCACTCATCTCTGTGGTTTCACCAGAGTCTGATCTTCCAGTAGATAATTTTGGGGTGGTGAAATGGAAAGGAAATGTACTCAGATGTGAAGCAACTTTTCAGTTCATCTAGTTGTGAAATATAAAATTATGAGGAAACCAAGCAAATAAGTGGGGGGGGGGAGGACTAAATGAGCCAGTCCTTTAATAAATGACACTTAAAAAAAAATCTTATGAGTTAAGACTTCAGGAGAATCATGAAGATTTTTAGCTATTCTTATTTTTAGGTGGAAAAAATGACTCTTAACCCTAGAAAACTGACTTTCTCATTAAACCATTAAGACAGAGACAAAGAGGCACATAGAATTACCTTGATTTGAACTTCTAGAATCAGGGTCTGATTTTCCCACTTTGGGAGCCTAAACCCATCACTTGACTTGCTAGCTTTCAAAGTAGGACCCTTGTGAGAATGAATTGGAAAGGGTAACTCTGGATTGTCCCAGACAGAGTCTGGCATGTGCTCACCCTGTCCATAAAGCATCCAGCCCAGAGCCTTGTATGTACATACTAGGTGCTCAAGATTTTAAAATCTGGAGAAGCATGATAACCCTGAAGAATAGTGTTTGAGTCTGAGGCAGCAGGCGTGGTGAAGGGCGTTGCTAGCCATGCACATCTCCTCTCTGATCCTGGACATCCATCACCAGAGGTAGCCAGTGATGATTTCCACAATTTTATGACCCTTGGCTGTCATCCCAATAACAAATAAGTCATAAACCATCCTCTTTCCATCTGTAAAATTCCACTTCTGCACCCTGGCCTTTCTACCAAAATGTTTTTGAAACAGTGAAAATAGAAAAAAGAGCCACTTCTCCTTTATGTAACATCAGCATATTTCCTCTACTGCCACCCAGCCCTTCCCTCCCCAAGTACTTGAGGACTGAGGAATGAGGAGCAAAAACTAGGTAGCAGAGGACAAAGGAAATGTTTATTTGTTTGGCCTCCAGTGGTTAAGTTACTAAAAGTCAAGGGATTGGTTATTTCTGTATTGTATACAACATCTAAAACAATATATTTAATACTGATAACTATAGGAAAAAACATTTTCAGTGTTATTGCAGAATTAGGGGGAGGTTGACTTGAACAAAAAGAGCAATAGGAAAAAACAGGTAGTGTAGATTCTGAATAAGCAAGCCAAAATAGTCTCATCAGGCAGAAGGATGTATATGGAGGTATCATTTTGCATAGGTAGATATTGGAGTTCAGGATCCAAACAAGAAAGGAAGCCTCTCTCAGATCTACGAGATCAGGGTGAAGGTGGGGTTCAGAGCGTGTGTTGGGTGTCAGGCCAAGGCTGCTTTTGGGAAGTCAGAGCGTGTCTGGGCTGAAGTACAGACAGAACATGAACACTGACACCAGGACAGGAGCTGCCTAGCCCCTGCCTTGGTTTTTAAAAAAGTCTTGGTTTGGGTGGGAAAATAGTGGCAGGTTTTTCTTTACTCTCTAGAGGGAGGCCGGGTTGCATAGGTGCCTGTGACTGGTCATTGTTCTATAGCCAGAGAACTAAGCTCTCTGGGAGGCCTGGCCAGTTAGAGTACTTTATTCCATCAACTGAGTGCCTACCATGGGTGATAAACTTGGCTTCATACTGGGAAAAACACGAATGTGAGGTGTAAGCTGTAGCTCTTGGACCCAGAATATAGCCTGGTTATGGAAGCATGACCTAAATGTGTAAAAAGTAAAATAGCACAGAAGATAAGTAATTCAGTTCAACAAGACAAAAGAGATTTTGCAAGTCAAAAGTGCAGTTTGTGGCCAAATGGATAGTACATATGGTAAGTGCCGTAGGGCAAGAGATATGGGAACGATCACTGTGGGTTGGAGAGGTCTGGGAAGAGGAGGGATTTGAATTGTCTAGTCTTTGAATAAATTGAGAGAAATGTTGAAGGCATGCCAGGTGAGGGAATGGTATAAGAGTGTGGAGGTAGGGCGTGTAAGAGACATTCTAGAAACAGTGAGTAAAATAGCTTAATTCAAGTTGGGGGTTGAAGACAGTTACTAGCCGGAGATGAAGCCAACAGGGTAATTGAAGTCGAATATGATAGTGTTAAGTGAAAGAGTCCTCCACTTTATCATGTAGACATTTCAGGAGTCATTGAAAGTTTTTGGACAGGGCTTCTGGGTGGCGTAGTTCATTGAGTGTTAAACTCTTGGTTTTGGCTCAGGCCGTGATCTCAGGGTTGTGAGATTGAGCCCCACGTCTGGCCCCTACTTGCTTCAGAGTCTGCTTAAGACTCTCTCTGCCCCTACCACACGCACTCACTCTATCCATCTCTATCTCTCACTCTAAAATAAATAAATCTTAAAAAAAAAATGTTTTTGGACAGGAGAGTGACATGCTTAGAAATAGTCTAGGAAGATAATCTGGCAGCTGAATATGGACAAGTTAGAGGAAAAAAGATTGCTCAGGTAGACCAGATGTCTGTGTTTGGTCTAGTCCTACTAGAAAGCAATAAATGCTTTAACTATGGAAGTGGCAGCAAGAACAGAAATAAAGAGATGGATCCAAAAGACATTTTGAAAGAAGGAGAAATTATTAAGACTTAGCACCTTCTTGTCCATGGATAAAAGAAGAATCATCAAAGGTAAATCCACATTTTTGGAACCAAGTGACTAGAAGAATAGTCTATGAACAGAAAGGGGGATGTTAGAAAGGGGTGTGAGATGGTTAAATTTTTAGGAGAAGATAAGGGAGTTCAGCTTTGGAAGATAGTCTTTGATGTAGCAGGAGGCAGAAATATATTCATGGAAGGTAAGAGGGAGAGCCTGGCCTGTCATGAAGGCAGGAGTTGCCAGCATAGACATGACAGCTCAAACTGTCATAAATGAATGAATGAATGTCTTCCGGAGAGAACAGAGTCAAAATGCTGGAAATGCCAACATTTTAAAGGAGGAAGAGGAAAAGGAACCACCAAGGCACACAGTGTGCAATCAAACACTAGACGTGGAGATTACAGATTCTCATAAGCACAGATAAGAGCATCAAGAAGGAAGTTGTGGTCAGCATATCAGATGTTGCAGGGAGGTCAGGGGGAATAGGGACTGAAAAAGGCCCTTGGGTTAGGCAATTAGGAAGTCGTTTACCTTTAAGAACACAGAGCTATAGTGTGTGGATGTGCGGGCGTGGGCAGTGTGAATTAAGGAATGAACCTTGAAGAGAAGGGATCATAAACCACTGATTACAGGTGAGAAGAAGGAAAAAATTAAAAGGGAAGAGAGTATGGGTTAGTCCTCTTGGCTTTTAAGTTGGGAGTGTGCATGTTTGCACACTCATGAAGGCAGAAGAAAAAGATTAAGTCATTGATTCACTCAGCAAATCTTTATTAAGTACCTAGTAAGGACTTGGATATAATTAACAGGCAGAAATTGAAAGCTATAAGAGAAGGAGAGGACAATGGAGGGAGCCAGAGAGGAGGAATCGTGAGAATGGGAGGAAATTTTGGTGTTGGAAAGAAGAGACACAGCTTCCTCTGAGACCAGAGAGAAGGAAGAAAGGACGGGGGTGGTGGACATAGATTCAGGAATGTTCTGAAATGAGAATAAAGGTAGAAAGCAAGGCTGCTGATGTTGGGCTCCTGGACAGAGTGGGAAGGTGTCTGCTGGGAGAGAAAAGGTGGTCAGGATGACAGGGGACAGGGGTGGGAGGGAAAATATTAAATGACCACTCCAGGTAAGGCGAAGGAGTCAGAGACATGAACACAAGGATGCTAGACATCAGTGGAGTTTGCTGGAAACCCCGCTGTCCTGGCACTTCTCTGAGAAATGTTCAGCTGCAGTTAGATGCGGAGCCGTGTTTGTTTTGCTTTCACCTTTAAGAACTTGCCTTTCTCATTGTCTTATTTTTTCTTGATAGATTTCTATGAATTTTTGTTTGTTTCTAGAATCACCGTAATTGTAAATTGTACAACTATTCCAGGGTTACAGTCTTATAGTTTCTCCAGTTATCTCAATTGTGGCTGAGATGTTGGTATGAAGTAATAGTATTTTCTAGATAAACACATTGATAGATGAACTTAGCAAGAATAGTTAGTGAGTGGAGCCCATGAATGGTGCTACCTACTCCTCCCCTAAAATAAATAAATGTTTTAATGATATAAAACACATGAAATAAATGATAAAATGTTTTATTTAGGCCATCTAAATGAAAATATCCGACTAACTACTGATCTCCTCAGCCCCACAGAATGAATTCATTTAAGATGAGTAAGATCCCAGGAAGTAATTTTGGTTCATCCAGAAGCTAGCGGTTCATGAGTGGCTCCATGATTGCACCTATGTGGGAAGATGTTTCTTCAAACAAGCTAACCTGGGATCTGTGACAAGGAGCACTAGACCATGTGGGACTTAGTATGTAACAGTTAAATGGGGCACCTGATACAGTCCTCAGTTTTAGTAGGATTGCAACCCAGTGAGAATTGAGGAAGAATCTGTTTCTATTACAAACAATATTTATAAAAAAATAAGTAATGAACGAAGTTCTGATATTCTAATTCTGTATCTGCATCTTGATTGTATTCCTGACTGACCCCACAGTTCTTCCACCTTCCTGATGGTGGCAGGCGGAACACTGGAACCCCTTGGCCCCACAAACTGAGTGGCCAGAATGTGCTTCCGGGGGCAATAGATTCACTTTCCCCACCTTGGCTCTGAAGTGGGAGGAAAGCTTTCTACAGGACCCACGCCCCTGGTCAGAACTGTGACGAAGCTGCTGAATTCATTCATTTAACGTAATTTGTTCCTTTGTCTCGTAGGTATGGCCTCACATGTGCAAGTCTTCTCCCCTCACACCCTTCAATCAAGTGCCTTCTGTAGTGTGAAGAAACTGAAAGTAGAGCCGAGTTCCACCTGGGACATGACTGGGTACGGCTCCCACAGCAAAGTGTATAGCCAGAGCAAGAACATACCACCTTCTCAGCCAGCCACCACAACCGTCAGCACCTCCTTGCCGATCCCAAACCCAAGCCTACCTTACGAGCAGACCATCATCTTCCCAGGAAGCACCGGGCACATTGTTGTAACATCAGCAAGTAGCACTTCTGTCACTGGGCAAGTCCTCGGCGGACCACATAACCTAATGCGTCGAAGCACTGTGAGCCTTCTTGATACCTACCAAAAATGCGGACTCAAGCGTAAGAGTGAGGAGATTGAGAACACAAGCAGCGTGCAGATCATCGAAGAGCACCCACCCATGATTCAGAATAATGCAAGTGGGGCCACTGTAGCCACTGCCACCACATCGACTGCCACCTCCAAAAACAGCGGCTCCAACAGCGAAGGGGATTACCAGCTGGTCCAGCATGAGGTGCTGTGCTCCATGACCAACACTTACGAAGTCTTAGAGTTCCTGGGCCGAGGGACGTTTGGGCAAGTGGTCAAGTGCTGGAAGCGGGGCACCAATGAAATCGTGGCCATCAAAATCCTGAAGAACCACCCGTCGTATGCCCGGCAGGGTCAGATCGAGGTGAGCATCCTGGCCCGCCTGAGCACGGAGAGCGCCGACGACTACAACTTTGTCCGTGCCTACGAGTGCTTCCAGCACAAGAACCACACGTGCTTGGTGTTTGAGATGTTGGAGCAGAACCTCTATGACTTTCTGAAGCAGAACAAGTTTAGCCCCCTGCCCCTCAAATACATTCGCCCCGTCCTCCAGCAGGTCGCCACAGCCCTGATGAAACTGAAAAGCCTAGGTCTCATCCATGCTGACCTCAAACCAGAAAACATCATGCTGGTAGATCCTTCCAGACAACCATACAGAGTAAAGGTCATCGACTTCGGTTCGGCCAGTCACGTGTCCAAGGCTGTGTGTTCCACCTACTTGCAGTCCAGATACTACAGGTAAGACCGCTTGCCCAGGCGCAGGAGATGCCCAGTGCCCCCTGGCGTTCACAGAGAGAGAGTGCGGCCATGGTCACTTGTGGTGGGGGGTAAAATTATGCGCCTCCAGTTGTTGCACTCAAGTGACTATAGTTTGGTCTGAAAATTAGGACATGCACGTGGAAATGATGGTTAGAAGCCATGTAAGAATGGAGCCAAGTAAGCTTCTCGGCAGAGGTGTTCAGATTCCAGAGGGATTCCTGGAGGCCGGGGTGAAGGGCATGGCAGGGCGGGTTCGGTCCTGGTGGTTGGGGAGGATCCGGATGTGGGGAGGGTGGGCAAGAGGGGCACGCATTTTTGAAGTCACTGCCACAAGAACGCGCAAGACTGACATGGGAGACAAGGAGGACACCCACGGGAGCCCGTGAGGCCACAACAGGGAAACCATAGGTGATGGCAGATGTGATTGAAAGGATGGGTTGGGGAATGGGTCTTAAATACCAGACTAAGGGGTTGCAACTGTGTCCTTCAACACGGAGCAAGCTCTGAGGCATTGGAACATAGCAGGGTGGTGAACAGAGGGTAGCAGGATGCAAGGGAAGCTGGAAGATGACTTTTATGTCCATGGGGAAGAGGGAGGGCAGGAGGGAGGGTGTGGCCCAGGGGCCAGTCAGCCCATGCCTGTGGCGGAGAGCTCCGGGTTTGGTCAGGATGAAGGAGGCTTGTGGCAGCCTGGGTAGGGAATGCAAGGCTCACATTCCTTCCGTCGGTCAGCGAGGATTGACTGCACTACTAGCATGTGCCAGGCACAGTGCTGGGCACCAGGTACAGCACGACAGCGCTGGCAAGGCCCTCATCGTCCTGGAGTCTCTAGCAGACTGGCTCCCAGCCCCAGCTACGCATTAGTCACCTGTGGGGGTGGGGGTGGGTCAGCGGTAGGGTTAAAAAATAACCCTCCTTGGGTCCTAATCCCCACGAACTGAATCAGCCCCTCTGGGTGTGGGGTCCTACATGGGTGTTTTTTAACGGCAGCTCTGATGGGACCCAGATGAGAGAGAGCACTGGCTTCAGAGTCCAAGAAACCCAAGGTTGACCTGGATCCCCGCACTTGCTAAGCTGTGTGATGTGGGCTTGTTGCCTTGTTTCTCTGTGCCTTCACTTCCTTACCCATGAGCTGGGGAAGTCTGGTCACCAGCCTTGGGGTTGCTGGGGGAGTGGACCACAGTGACATGGCCTGAGTGCTTCCCTCACTGTCCAGCTCGTGGTCAGTGCGTGAGGAGTGGAGAGAAATGGGAAATGGGAGTCTGTTCTGGGGAGACAGTTTTGGGCTGTGTTTGAGTGAATGTGGAAGTTGGCAAGAAACATCCTAAAACTCCGATGAGAAGACAGGACTGACACACATTTAAGAGGTCGTCATGTAGGCCATAAAAGCAGAGTCCCAAAACTCATGTGCCTGAGCCCTTGTGCCCTGACAGTCCAATCGGGGGTTGTGCTTTCTCCACACTTCCTTCTAGGCCACAGAGAAAGGCTGCAAAAGGTTCTAGAGCCGCGCACCCGTCCCCAAGGCTGACCTTCCCCTGTTTACCCATCCTCAGCCTGCAGGGCTCAGGAGATAACCTCACACCCCCATCCCTGGGAGGTCTGAGCCCCAGGTTGTGCCCCTGACCGGGCCTCATCCGATGGGGCCTTGCTGTGTCTCTGACGCTGCCCGCCATCCCCCCATCTCCTGAGCTACAGCAGCTCTTCTAGACTCTACTCCCGTACTTCCCCGGACTTCCCCGGCCTTCCTTTCCCGCTTCTTCCAGCAGCTGCGGCATCTCCCCGATGAAGGAGGAGCTTCTGCCGGCCTCTGCCTCCCTGCCTCCTCCCTCCCTGCCAGCTCCAGAAGGGAAGGCTCTACTGCTCACTCACTTGCAGTCTGCTCTCGGTCCCTCTGCTCTGGAGCCACATGGAGAGGGAAGCCGGGAGCCCAGTGCTGTGGCCGCGGAGGAGGGGGGCCTGGGCTTGTTGCTTGCAGGAGAGGGCCCTGCTTGAACCCCGAGGGAAGAGTTGAAGGAGGAGGATGTGCAGGGGTGAGACAGCGAGCACGTGTTCTCTTTAGGAAGTGCCCTTCTTTGAAAGGTAGCTCTGGGTGGCATCGTCGCAGGTCACCATCACAGGTCACCAGCCTGGCTGAGGAAGAGCTGGTGCTTGGGCTTTTAATACTCAGTTACCTGTTTTGTTCACCTTCACTAGAAATTGAGCGTGGCGACTTGTAAAGAGACTTTTAAAAACTGTTCGAAAAGCAATGCGTATTGAGAGCAGAACTTGATGGATCAAGTAAGTTGGTTTCGGGATTCTTTATGTATTCAACGTCTTCTTGCCTTCTTGTGCCCACGTGACACTTCCCACCCCCCTCCCACCAGAAGTTCTCTGCTCCTGGTGCCTGGGACCCCGCTCAGGGAGTCTGGTGGGTGTGGAAGGCTTGTTTGCAGATAGTCGTGGGGCTCTCCTTAGCTCTCCTTTCCCCGTCTTCCACCTCTGGCCCCTGCACTCCCATTTCCCTCAAAGGTCCTCCCTCTGGGTATATTACCCTCCTTCTTTAACCCTTAGGTGCCTATTGCCTAAAATTCTGGGCAGGCAAACCTCTTCCTCCTTGTGGTCACCTTGGCCAAAAGGACAAGTATCCTTTGGGTCCTTATGGTGGGCCTGCGTGTCCGGCTCCGGGTTCAAGGGCACAGTCCACATGGAAGCCAGCCCAGCTTTTCTGCCTCAGGTGATGCTTCATCCTGTCATTGGTCACCATGTTCATGCCCTCCCCAGGCGTCATCTGAACCCCAGAGTAGTTTGCTACTGTAGTGAGCAATGCAGATGCTTGAGGGCAGTCTTCGGGTCTATCTGCGTTAGTCCTAGCTCTCTGTGAGGGACAGCCAACTCCAGGCCATGATTGTCAAGTTGATTTTCCCAATTGCTTTGCCTCTTACGGGGGTTGGGGGCAGGAATAATCTCTACAATTGTCCATTGTTGATCTGAAAAGGAAGACATTTTCAGCCACATCTTGAGAGAACGTGTCTGTGTTTGAGCTGCCTGGGTCAACACACTGTGGATCTATCCTCCCATAGGGCCTGGTTCCCCCGGGTCCCCCCCATGTCTGTGCTGGGTGCATTATCCCCTGGGACCTCTCGCTTTCAAAGGGGAGGACACTTACATGTCCCTCCTTACTTTAAATGGGACAGTATGAAATACCTTACCTTACTCTCCTCTGACAAGTGACATGGAAACAATATGACATAGAGAGATGTTCCTGTCCTTGGCCTGAGGTACACGGAAAAAATGGGTGTTGTCACAGGGAGAGAACTCCAGGATTTGGTTGGCCAAGGTTGGGGGCATATTACTGTAGAGGCAAGCCTGACGGTGTGTTTTTCAGGAAAACAAAGGCTCCTTTTTTAGGTTTTAACATTGGATGCATGAGTATCCCCTTCCTACTTGACCTTCCAACTTGAAGGTCTGTTCCATAGTTAAGTGCCAAATCACACGGTTTCTCAAACTGTATTGTACATAAGAATCACCAGGAAAGCTTGTTAAGAACGCATTTCCACCGAGGTCCTGTCCCAGACCCACCAAATCAGAATTTCCAGAGGAGCACCCCCCGAGAAAGTCTCAGGCGTTCACTGGGTGCCTACTGCATGTCCTGTGGTAGATCCACGAAAGGGAAGGTGGTAAAGGAAGATCTCTAATCTTGGGGAGTTTATGGTCTCTCTGAGGTAATCGAAGGACACCCACAAATCGCCTAGAATAGAATTCTGGTGTTTTGATAGTGCAAATGTTTGATCACTCTGTAGATATTCATTGAGCCTGGAGGGGGAAAAAAAGTTAGAGAAATTCAGAGTCAATGAAAGATTTTGCCAGATGGGTTAATAGGGAAGATTTACAGAGCACGAGCCGTATTGAAGGAATCTTGAGGTGGGTCGTACAGGAAATGACAGATGGGGGTGAGAGAGACTGGGAGCCACCAGGATTGGCACAAATAAGGGAAGATGGTGACATCTGGAAGGAGTTGAATGCTTGGGTTGGAAAGTAAGGGTTTAGGGGAGTGAGGTCTGATGGGGAGAATATTAATGTAGACGTCAGGGCCTAGATTTAACAACAGAGTAATTTAATGAAGTTAAGGATGTTAATGAAGTTAATCAATTGGAATGGCAAAAAAAAAAAAGTTGGGGGCAACCCAGAGGCTAGGAGACCGTGGTAGTTGTTCAGGAGTAAAGGGAAGAGGCCCTGGATTATAATGCCCACCCCAGCAATAGAAATGTGAACACTTTCAGTGCTTTTAACTTTCCAGGTACCGTAACTGCATCATTGGCCTAGAGGGGATAGTTTTCTGTGTTTATTGACTGTGCTTTCTCTGAGGCACAATTCTGAAGCTCTGGTCTCTTTGGAACCTGGTGTCAGATCCCACCCCTGCTCCTGAGTGATGGGCTCTGGAAGGAGAGTCAGGAGCCTTTGCCCCGGTCCAGGCCCTGTGTGTCCCCCGCGAACCGTGTCCACTGAGTCATTGGGAGAACGTCAGTGTGAGCCGTTGTCACTCCTGCATCTGGACCCTGTTATGACCAGGACCTGTGTTTGGTCATGTGGTTGCTCAGAGTTAGTGGTTCAGCCTGTGGTCATGGAACCATTTTTTCTCCTGTAGGTTGAGCTTGGCCTCCTTAGCCCAAACTGGGAGCCTACCCTGATCTCCTCCCCATCAGTAGGGGACAGGGGGCCTGGCACATCCCAAAATGCCATACTCTGTGTCACTTCAGAAAAGGGGCACAGCTTCCTAAAGCCATAAACATAAGTAGTTACAAAAATGGCATAACTTGTGCAGGTAATCAAGTATAAAGGTACCTGACTAGAAGTGAGGTTTGAGAAGATCCCTGAAAGGAATCGCGTGGCAGGTGTTAGCTGTTTAACTTACTTATATTACTAGCAGATAGATACAACAGAAGGCTCTAGTTACACCTTGAGGATATTAAGTGAAATATTCAACGCATTGACAACCTCACGCACCCAAGGAGACGGTTAAAAATATGTGAAAGCTTTTAGGATTGCAGCTTTCCTGAGGAGAAGTAACCAGTAAGTTCTCTGGCTGTTAGGTTATCTCCAGTTTCCCTTTACTCGGCTCCAGGACCTTAAACTCTATGGTAAAAAAAATTTGAAATTAAAATTTTCTTTAGTGGGAAGCTAAAATGGGAAGCTTTGTGTGTACTTGAGTGTATCTGCCCAAGGGCCCCCTTTCCTCCTACACACACACACACACACACACACACACACACACACACACGGATGCAAGTACTCACACACACAAACTCAGTACCACAGCATAAGCCTGTGCATGGCATATGCAGACCCAGGTGTGTGCAGGCCAACACCTTGGTGACAGAAGCCAACACAGCCCTAGCAGGGATGCTGCTGTGCATACGCCACAGCACCACGTCAAGGAGACACGCAGACACATGCCGCAGACAGGCATGTACATGCAAGGACACACACACACACCTTCACAGACCACATGAGCAAACCCGAGCAACCCCAGAGGTTGAGGACCGTGGGGCAGAAGCCGTGCTAATGCCCTGGAACTTGGCCCAGTTTTCTGCGGTGCAGCAGGGATACCAACTATATGTCCCAAAACCTGAGGACAGTGGGACTGGAACCACGTTGAGGCTCAGGGTATAAACCAGTTGTTTCCACAGTGTAATCCAAGGATTCTCCTGCCGCAGCACCGCGCAGGTGCCTCTCAGAAACGGAGATTCCCGTGTTGCAGAACAAATCTAATGAGCAGGCTCTCTGGCAGTGGGGCACGGCGACATACATTTAAACAAACTCTACAGCTAATTCTGCTGTTAAAACGACTTTATGAGGTATGACAGGCCTGCAGAAAGCTGTCCGTATGTAATGTGTACAGCCGGATGTGTGTGAAACCATCACCACAATCTGTGCCATAAACAGATCCATCACCTCCAGAAGTTTCCTCCCGCCCTCTTCATCATCATCATCATCATGGTTTTATCCTTTGAGAACTGTTGCTCTAGATGGCGGGGCTTCTGGAATCTGTCACCTTCCCACCCCTCCGCGGGGGTACCACACGCCCCATTGAGATGGGAGAAGCAGGACAGCAGGCGACAGCCTGGCTTTGAGCAGTGGATCATTCACCTGAGTGGCTCACAGCCCCTCTGTGGGGCCCAGTCAGTGCCTTGCTTGTGGTCAGACCCCTTATGCCCCAGTGGTGGTGACAGGGAAGATCCAAAAATAGTTGGTGAGATAGGAGAGGGTGTGCGTGTCAGTGAACTGGGAAGCGGGTGGTCAGGAGGAGGTGGGCTGGTTGGGTTGAGGGGAGAAAGCAGATGAGCAGCAGAGATGACAGCATATGTCACTCTGCGTGATTTCCGGTAGATGTAGTGCTTACTGCCGGGTGGTGACCGGGCTCTCCCTGCAGCCACAGCTGGGTCTGGAGCTATCATTCCGATTTATGCATTGAACAAGTAATTTTTGAATTCCGAAGATGTGCCAGACACTGTGCTTTGTGCTGAGGTTTCAAGAAATGAGTAGGAGGAGTGCCTTCAACTATGCAGTTCTGCCCCTAAGTCCGTAGTGGAATGAGCTGTCCTTGGGGAGCCATTGGTTGGGTGTGCCAGGCTCCACTGGCCTCGTCCGCCCAGTGTAGACATCTCTCATTAAACCGAGAATGGAGAGTGTGCTATACAAGCCTGGAGCCTCCTTTCTCCCTCGGCCCTGTTGGCTTAAAGCCTGATGGAGGGTCAGGGCTCTTGGTCTTGGGTATTGGGCTGTGGTCCTCATTCCCAGGTAGAGGTGGAGATGGTGGCATTGTGGAAATGAAGGTCCTAGGTTGGGTGTTCCCAGAGCTGAGCCCAAGACAGGACTTGGGTGCAGAGAGTCCTTTTGGGAAATCTCAGGAAACGGGAGCAAGGGAATGGAGAAGTGATACCAAAATTATGGGGCTGCCCCATTCTACCTTTAAGGGCTCCACTGAAGGCCTTTGGGATTGGGCCTCAGAAGGGTAGAAGGCTGGGGCTCTGGTCCCCCCAAGGTTGAGGGTCCTGAGCCTTTGTGTGGGCCAAACTGATGTGAGGACCGGGTGGGCTGGGGCAGACTGAGAGGAGGCTGAAGCAGAAAAGCAAGGTGACATGGTGCGCAGAGAGGTCCGCCATGACGGGGCCTGAAATCTGAGGGAGCGGCCCCAAGGCGTGTGCTACAGTGCTCTGCCCAGACACCTGTGTCTTCCCTGCCACTTACATGCAGTATCTTTTTAAACGGAAAGAGAATAAAAGGGAAATGCCTTTTTAGGCGAATTTAAGGACTATATAGGCTAAGAATTCAGAGCTGAACTCTAAACTTGGGCTGCTTGGAAGTTGAAGATCTGACTTAAAAGCTAAAATTAATTACAAAAAACCCCACCAAACTTAAATTCATGAATCTTGCCTGCACCTTTTGTAGCTGGCTAGGTGCCAGCTGCAGGTGGGCGATGGGCTGGGCTCTGGGAGAGAATACCTGGGCAGGGGCCGGGGCCTGGGGGCCTGAAGTAGGAGCTTGTCAGAGAAGCAGTGGCGGGAGGTGGCGGGAACTGCTGTTCTTCCTGTGTTCTCCAAGAACGCTCAGTAGGTGTGCCGCACCTTTCCCTGTGGCCCCTCTGTTGAATGAATGAATGGCATCAGCGGCCCAGCTCACACTGCCACACGGCAGATGCCCTCACGTGTGCAGTTTCTTGCGGCCTTTCACTGGTCACCTAAACCCTGGGCCCGCGGCGTCTGGCATCTCCGAACCCAGATCATAACAGGAGCCCAGTAGCAGCCCTTTGAGAGCATCCACATCTCACCAGAAACATTCACTCCCATCTTGCCTTCCCACCTGTGAGATTTCAATTTAAAACCTGAAGACAGCTGACTCGGCTTTTAACAGATTAGTTCCCTGAAATCAGCCAACATCTGTCATGTCCCATTATACCTTCGCAGAAAATTAGAAGTGACTCCCCCAGCACGGAGCAGGGGCCGAGCACAGCACGATCTGACTGGAGAGCCTTGAGGGTGTGAGACGGTGCTGTCCTCTGGGCCTCTAACCTCTTATCTGCCTGTCTGTCTGGGGGCCTTTACACACCGGCTAGACAGGACTCCCTTAAATTTGTCTTCAGACCCGTGGGCTGAGTGAACAAAGATTTCCTGTGGAGAGAGGGGTGGCTCTTCCACTGCTCCCCATGTGCTCAGCACATGCGAAGCTCTCAGTAAATGTGAGCTGCTCATGTTTTTCCACTCCTGCTGCTGTCGTTGTCATTATTCTTCTCGTCGTTACTGTATGTGACAACAGACCTGGCTCTGAATTCCAGCTCTGCTGCCTTAGAGCTGTGTGACTTTAGGCAAGTTCCCTCACCTCTCTGAGGCTCCTTGACCTGTGCTTGTACAAGGAAAAAATCGCAGCGGTTGCAGGAGCTGTTACAAGGATTCAGTGAGGGAGCGGCATGCGTCTGACTTGCCTGTGTGTACCTTGCCTGGCCCGGGGTGCCTCTGTCCTGACCATCATGCTTTTTCCCTTGGGCTCCCTTCGCAGTTAAGTCCCCTGGTTTAGCATTTATTTAATTTGGTCTGTGTGTCATTAGCTGTTGACATTCCCAGTATTCCCAAGCTTCTGGGGATCATGGATGGTTTCTTTTTCATCTCTGTGGACGTGGAGGCCCAGCACTGTGCTTTTACCTTTGGTCGGTGCGAGGGTCTGTGTGCTGGGAGTGTGTTTGGTGGGTTTCCTCCAGCGTCAGGAAGGGACAGTGTCCAGCTCCACGGTGAGGGGGTCAGCATTTGAAGAGAGGAGTGACATCTCCCCCTCTTGAGTTGGGAGGGAGAGGTGACAGAACTGTGTTGGTGTGGCAAGAAAGGCGGGCAGTGCCGTTCCTGACTGGAGAGCATGGGCTGCTGCCCTCCTGCTGCTCTGGTGAACCCGAGGACGGCTGCGAGGTCCCGCACCCATCAGGCTGGACACAGAAGCCCCAGAGACTGGGGGACGGCGCACTGGAAGCCCCACAAAGTTAGATTGCTTCCAACACATGCCGTGACTTCTGCATCCACTCCCCATCTCTGCCCATGTCAGAAAGGTCAGGAGCCAAGACTGGATGATGTGAGAGACTATTCAGAGACCCCCGAAGGCGTGTGTGTGCGTGTTGTGTGAGCGTGTGTTGGTATGGGTGTGCATGTGTTGGGCGTGTGAGTGTGTTTTGGTGTGGGTGTTGGGTGTGTGAGTGTGTGTTGGTGTGTGTTGAATATGTTTGGTATTTGTGGGTACTGGTGTTGGTGTTTGTATGTTGGTATGTATAAGTGTGTATTATATGTGTGTTAGATATGTGAGTGTGTGTTGGCGTGGGTTTGTGTGTGTTGAGTGTGTTTTATATGTGTGTTAGTGTGTTGAGTGTGTTTGGTGTGTGTATTGTATGTGAGTATTGGTGTGTGTTAGTGTGGGTATGTGTGGATATTGGAAATGTGAGTATGTTGGTGTGGATGTGTGTTGTGAGTATTGAGTGCGGGTGTGTGTTGCTGTGATTGGGGTTGTGTATGTGCGTTAGATGTGTGAGTGTTGGTGTGGATGTGTGTTGTGAGTATTGAGTGCGGGTGTGTGTTGCTGTGATTGGGGTTGTGTATGTGTGTTAGATGTGTGAGTGTTGGTGTGGGTGTGTGTTGTGAGTATTGAGTGTGGGTGTGTGTTGGCCTGTGAGTCTGTGTTGTGTGTGTTGAACGTGTGAGTGTGTGTTGTTTGTGTGTTGGATGTGTGACTATTGGTGTGTGGGTATGTTGGGTGTGCATGTTCAGTGACAGCAGGCAGACTGGTCCATGGGATTCCCCCATATTTGGAGCCCCCTCTGGTCCTGTTTCGTGTGACTGGGGATGTGTACTCATTAGTCTCACAACCTTATTTATGTAAACGTGGACTATAAAATCGAAGTGTTTTGGCCACAACACAAGGGACAAGCTGTTGGTACTGCCTCTTTGTCATCCACCGACCTCCAGTGAAGGAGTTCTAGCTCTTCTTTTTCTCAGTTGGAACTTCTGTTGACAAATAAAAATGCACTAAGTGTGGCCCCCCAGAATATAAATAGACCTGGCCCTGAGCCCCAGGGCTCTCACTTGTGGACGTGGAATGTTCGCCCTGAGCGGCAGCAGGGCGGTGTTAGGGCGATGGGAGAGCCGTGCATCCTGGTTGTGGCAGTGGGCTGCAAATCCATACGTGGGCTAAAACTCAGAGAACTTACACCAAAAAATTAAATAAAAAATTTTGAAATAAAAATTTTAAATCTGTTTACCCTTGATGACCTCTAAGGAAATTGTTGATAATATTAGACCCTTCAACCTTATCTTGCCTGCTTTTTCTTCCTGTTTTTGTTGTGGCAAAAGAGATAAATTCGTTCATCCTGTGACAGGATGGCCAGCAGGGTAAGTCATTTCTGGAAATGGCCGGATGGGGGAACCCATGGAAACGACTCTGGGGAATAGACAGCTGCTGGTGACGGAAGCTCCTCTATCACGCTCTTTATTCTACATGCTGCTTCGTGTATAGGTCATGGACGTGTCCTCTAAAACTTAAGGACAGTGACCGCTAGGAACAGAGGAGTGACACACTGTTCCCTCTGAAGTCTCAAAGTCCAAGAAGATAAGTCTTTGTGGAGTTTGGTCGCCCAGCTTTATTGTGCCTGCAGGGTCCTGCCCTGGGCTGTCCCATTATTGTGGCCACGGCCAGCACACCCCTGTGTGAAACAAGCCATTTTCCCCAAACCAGCTTTTCCCGATGGCAGGCTTCCCAGGTGAGGAGATTTTCATGCATATTACAGAGAAGTAGCTTGTTTTGCAGGAAAGTTCTTTTGTCCCCCACAGAGAGCGGGTGCCCGCATGCCATCTTGGATGGAGTGGGCTATCTCGTCTGCGTCCGAGTGACGGACCTTGGAGAGGGGCCCCTGTCCCCAGCAGTCATCCCAGGCATGACGAGGCCAGTTCTGGCAGCAGGACCTGGGTCATGTACCCCAATAACTGGGCCATGGCCCAAGGCCACATGCTGGGCACAGAGCCACGTTCCTTCTTCTCCCCCCCCCCCCCCCCCCNNCCCCCCCCCCCCCCCCACTGACAGGAGCTTTTCACTTCCTCCTTTGGAAGAAACGAGCGAGTCACCAGCAAGTGAACGCGGTGTCACTGTGTCCTCTGCAGCCAGAGCAGCCAGTTTAAGACACAGGTCTTCTGGTCTGGCTGTCCTGGCAGTGAGAGGTCCGTTGGTTTGCAGATTTGAGCTCACAGCCTCACCAGCTCCTTTTGCCTGGTCCCTGTTGTGCTGCTCAGGCTGCTGTCTCTGCATTAGTTCCTGGGAGGATTGAGATGTCCTTTTTTGCTCTTAAG
Source organism: Ailuropoda melanoleuca (assembly GCF_002007445.2). Lineage (NCBI taxonomy): Eukaryota > Metazoa > Chordata > Mammalia > Carnivora > Ursidae > Ailuropoda > Ailuropoda melanoleuca. The sequence goes on along the minus strand of NC_048218.1, from coordinate 198,477,724 downwards.
TATTCCCTTTTCTTTCTCAGAGGATGCTCCCCAAATCTCCTTCCTTAATTCTGTGCCCTTCCTCTGTTCCCTGCTCTAGCTCCCATATTCCAGGTCCTAACCTGGAATTCAAAGGCCTATTCCAAGGGCCCCAGCCCTCATCTCACCCCTTGTAGCCTCAGTGCCCGCCAGGAGCCCACACTGCCGCCTTTGCTTTGGATAACTCCCCTGCCCTCCGTCCCACCCGGACCCCCAGACCCCCCTGCTCCGCTCCCCTTGTGAAACTCAAGGGCCGAATATGCCATGACCAGAAGTGATCTCTCCCTCCTCAAAAATTTTGGATTTAGTGTAATCCATCTTGTTAGTCATCTATCCATTTGATTTTCAAGGAAACTGTACGCTTCCTGGGGCCGGGGTCTGGCTCTTTGACTCTGTGGAAGAAGGAGGGCTGATGTTATTAGCCGGTTTCACGGTGAGCTGAAACCACTAGCCGGCACTGGTTCAAGCTAGGGAGGTGACATGGGGACAGGCATCTGGGTCCCAGCATCCCACCAACTGTGTGACGCAGGACGAATGTCTTAGCCATTTCCTTAGCTTCTGGATCCCGAGATGTTCCATGAAGGCCTTGGGAACCGTAGAAGTCTCTGCAAGTGTGTGGTGCTGTGCCGAAGCCCTGCCCAGCTCCTCCGGGGCTTGCACAGGTAGGCTATTAATTCTCACTTTCCCGGCTCTTCCTTTTCCTTCTATGCCCTCTACCTGTGTTCCCAGGGTTCCCCTAAGCTAAGCCAGGTGGACATACCAGCAGCGATGGGAAGTCTCCAGACATCACAGACTTAGACGGGGCGGCGGGGGGCGGGGGGAGGGACACAGGTGAGAGGTCCGCTTTCTGAATGTCGCCAGTCGATTGCTTTCCTGTCCTATGTCAGGCCTCCCCTCACCCCCGCCCCCGGTAAGAAACGTATTTGTGTGCGACTCTCAGTTGGGGGCCATACAGATCCAAGCAAGTTTTCTGCTGGCAACGACAGAAACCGTGAGCTTGAAGATAGATTTTCTCTGAGAAATGTGCCATTTAAAGTTTTTTCCCAACTTCTCATGTTTATATTGTGTCATGGTTTGTATGGAAAGGCGCACATTTTCATCTCATTGCTTTACTTTATGATCTCCGTTCGGCACGCGGTATCGAATACATACTATGTGCAAGACCCCATGGACACTGAGAGGACACTGCCCTTGGCTCTGGGGAGGCTGCCGTGGCTTCCTCGGAAAGAACATCTCATACGAGCACACACATTTGGAAGAAAGCCTCAGGAATGAAAGGCACCAAAGAAATTAGCCCAAGTGCCGAGTGGCCCAGACTGTTCTCTCTGAGGAGCAAGTAGCAATTTGTATTTGCCCAGGCTTTTGGTTATGATGGTCATTCATGTTTTCTGAGTGTTCCAGGAGCGTGGCTTTGTGTGACCATTATCATAATAACTCTGAAGGTAGCTCAGACAGCACTAGCATCACTGTGTGGTCAGTGCCTCGCCTGGGGTCACCCATGTTTTGGTGACCAAGCCACCGTGCAGCCCGTATGATGATTCCTGCCCCGCTGCAGAAAGCCAGGGGTGCTGAGGACCTCCAGGCTTGCATCGTAGAGCCCCGAGGGATGCAGCGGGACAGTGTCCGGTGGCTCTGGGGGGAGGGGGAAGGCTCAGGAGTACGTTTGAGGTGAGCTGTCTCCTGTCTGTCCTCCCGCCCTCCGCACCCTCGTACAGACAGGCGTCCTGCCCTCTAGAGAGTGCTGACGAGCCACGATTCCTTTCCCTGTCACGCTGGGGGTCCCGAGCAGAATGCTTGCTTCTGCACGGACACGGTGCATTTACGTGCTGTTTGGGTTTTGTTTGTTACTCCCGTCCCTGTCCTGGTGGTGGTGAAACGTGATGTCCTTGGCACTCCAGACAGGGCAGTGTCCGCACCCACCGTGACGTGAACACGTGCAGGTCAGAGGCCAGACGGCACGGGCGCACAGCCGCAGTGCACATGCACACGCGTGTCTGGGGGGGGGGGTGCCGCCATCCGCACATCAGCCCGCGGTGGGCTCAGGCACGCGCCAGCCTTCGCCCCAGGAGCTGAGCCTGAGAATGAGGACGGGGTGGATGCGGCTAACTGCGATGCTGAAGTCCTGGCACTGCAGGCCTCTGCCCGCGGAGGGACCCGCACACCACCCCCGGCCTCTGCCCTGCCCGCCCTCACGCCCACCTGCTCTCCGGTGAAAGTCCTCCCTGCACTCTCACTTCTCGCCCTGGAAGGAAGGCCCATGCAGCTCAAGTGTGGCATGTTCTCCAGGTACCAAAGAGGAGGCGGGAGGGGCTTTGTACATATTCATGTTGTCCCTCTTTCCATCTAGCAAGCAACGCTCACCACACTTAAATACTTTCAATTTTGCCTGCACAGCATGCAAATTGCCAGGTTTGTTTTGCCGCAGAAATTGAACATTTCTAAGGAAACATGCCAGCACTGCCTTTCCTAGCAGGTAGGAGGGGAGCTCTTCCGCAGGAGAGATGCTCCCCGCCGCCCTTGGGAAATGAGATAGTGCCCGTGCTGGCGAGGGAGGTGGGGACCCCGGCTCTTCGTTGTCTCCCGAACAGGGCGCTCGCCTCCCAGCTACCCCATATTAACAGAGCTGGGTGCCCCTGTCCGTGAGGCAGGCCGTTGGAGCCGATCGAGGCGGGCTGTGGCGCTAAGTGCTCTGCGCAGTTATTGTTTTTCTTGTTTATTATAACCGTTCTTAAAGGACCTCCTCACATTTCATTTCCCTATTCGTCTTTCCCGGGCCACTGTGCTCTCCATGTGTCTCTCCCTTTTCTGTTGTAAATTCTCTTTGCATTTAAACATCTGTATTTTATGCCTTGCTTCTTGCATTTGAGGGAGGTTTTGGACCTACATTTGTTTTATAATTTGTCCTGGGTGTTCGTCTTGGGGAGCCAGCTAGACTGTGAATGCCCTGGGTTTCCGTTCTGGTGATTAACATATTCTCCATACTTGATCGGGGGAGTTGAGGATTAGAGACTTCACAAGGCCTGTTAAAGTAAAGCTGTTCTATAAATCCCCTAAGCCTTTCATGAGCTGCAAAGGTCAGCATTAATGAAAATCATTTCAGGAATTTTTTTTTTTTAATAATTTAGGTATGTTTAAAAGAGCTTTTTCAGGAACCTTCATACGTTGCTGGTGGGAATGCCAAAGAGCACAGCCACTGTGGAAAACAACTTGGCGGTTCCTCAAAAAGTAGAATTCCTGTGCGATCCCCGCAATCCCACTTCGAGGTGTACGATCCCCACAATCCCACTTCGAGGTGTACGATCCCCGCAATCCCACTTCGAGGTGTACGATCCCCGCAATCCCACTTCGAGGTATACGATCCCCGCAATCCCACTCCCAGGTGTACGATCCCCGCAATCCCACTTCGAGGTGTGCACCTGAGAGAGTTGAAAGCAGGGACTCAGAAAACTTGCACATTATGTTCGTAGAAGCATTATTCAACAGCCAAAAGGTGCAACAGCCCAAATGTCCAGCAGTGGGCGAGTGTATGAACATATTGTGGTCCATCTATACAATGGAGTATCATTCAGCCGTAAATAGGAGTAGAGTACAATTGACCCGTTGAACAGTGTGTGGTTAGGGGCACTGACCACCCCCTGCAGTCAGAAATCCGCATATAACTTTCAGCTCCCAAAAAACTTAACTACTAAAAGCCTACTGTTGGGGTACCTGGGTGGCTCGGCCAGTTGAGCATCCTCCTCTTGATTTTGGCTCAGTGTCATAAGATAAGCCCTGGGTTGGGCTTCACACTGGGCGTGCAGTCTGCTTGGGACTCTCTCTCTCCCTCTTCCTCTAAAGAAAAAAAAAGCCGGCTGTTGACCGAAGCCTTACCGATAACACGAACAGCCAATGCGTAATTTGTATGTTGTATGTATTATATATTATATTCTTATAATAAACTAGGGCAAAGAAAATGTTATTAAGCAAATCATAAGGAAGAGAAAATACATGTATGGTGCTATACTTTATGGAAAAAATCCACACGTAAGGGAAGCCACACAGGTCAAGCCTGTGTTGTTCCAGGCTCAGCCATACTGATGCATGCTACGTGGGGATGACCACCTTGAACGGGCTAAAGGAGCCAGACACATGACACGTGTTGTTTGAGTCCCTTTCTATGACATGTTTAGAGTCGATGAATTTATCCAGACAGAATGCAGATTGGTGGTTGCCAGGGCCCGGGGGGTGGGAGGGGGAGGCACTGCTAGTGGGAATGTGGTTTTATTTCTGAGCCATGGGAATGTTGCGGAACTAGATAGAGGGGACGGTTGCATAGTGTTGTGAGGTTACTAGATGCCACCAAGCGGTTTGCCTCGAAATGGTTCATTTTATGTTCTGTGGATTTCACTTCAGTAAATTAAACATTTAAAAAGAAGAAAGAACTTTTGCAAGTTGAGAATTAGGGATGGGATGAGCTTTTACTGTGAACGGAGATTTACGCCCTTCTGAGTTTATTTGTCCATGGGCCCTAGAATTGTTAAAAATGCCAGCTAGAATAGGAGTAGTTTTGAGAGCTGTATTTGTGTAGTAGTTATAGGAATGGATTTAAAAACCCTTACAAAAGCAGAATTTTGAGGAGGATTTATATTTTTCTGGTGCTAGGTTGAAACACTAAATTAGGGGTTTTCTTTTTTTTCATTGACTTGGGAAGAAAAGAAACGGCTTTATCCTAGCTATCTTTGGGGCCCTCCCAGGCACCCTGGCGTGTGAAAGTGAAGTTTGGTGTTGCCCCGATAAACGTGATATTACCTGAAGGCCAGGCGCCATCTGCCCAGTGAGCCGGGAGTTCCCAGAGTCTGTGTGTGTGTGTGTGTGTGTGTGTGTGTGTGTGTGTGTGTGTGTGTGTGTCTCCCTCTCCTTTCTTCTCCCTCTCTCCCTCTCTCTCCATTTCTCTCTCTCTCACTCTTTTTCTCCTTCTCTCCCCCCCGTCTCCCTCTGTTTCTCTCTCTCTCTTTTCCCCTCTTTCTCTCTCTCCCTCTCTCTGTTTCTCTTTTTCTTTCTCTCTCTCTCTCCCCACTCACTTTCACTCTCATTCTCTCTCTCTCTGTCTTATAAAGGGGTCTGATCCTGGCCTGGGAGAAAAAGACCTTTGTTGATGATATTTTAGTATTCCTCAAGTATACAGTAGCACTGATTTTAGAGTTGGCAACCCTGAAATAAAGCCCCAATTCTGCCACTTCCTGACTCTTTGTTCGTGGGCAGGTTACTAAACCATCCTGTGCCTCGGCTCTGCGGGCCCTGCCCTGGGGATGCTCACGCCAGCTTGTGAATGTGAGGACGAGGTGAAATGTGCACATGCAGGGCCCATGGAAGCCGCAGGAAAGCGTAGCCTCTCTGAAGAGAAGGCTGTGACGGCGTGTCGACAGTGGGGTGTTGAGTCCACAGAACTCGGGGCTCCCTTCAGTCTTGTGTGGGACCTCCTCCTGGTGCCCCCTGGTGTCGCGCACTTTCTCTGCACTGCCCTGTGGGGGAAGTGCGGAGTACCCGGGTTTTGTTTGGTTTTCCATCAGCTGTCTTCCCTAATCAATAAAGACTCTTGCATTCCCCCCTCCCCCACCCCTGGATTCCACATGGAGAGTGGTATTTTATTCTCACGGGCCTTTAGATGAGAAGGAAATTCGTGTATCACCACATGTGTGTTTACATGCTGTCTTCTTTCCCCACTGCTATCAAGAAAACCAAAGTTCAACAAACTTGACATTATCAGTGGCTTTCCAGGGACCCTCTCCTTGCCTTGGCGTCTCTTACTGTGCAATACGCTGTCCCCTTCTGGCCAGTTCTCCCAAATCTGCTCCAAATCTTGATTTGTCATCCCTTGTCTTTCCCCGTTCATCCAGGAAGCATTTCTCGGAGGCCCGCGTACGCAGGGAGGTGCACCGTGGTGAGCGCAAGGAGACCCTTGCCCTCCACGAGAATGAGAAATCACGGGGATCACAGCAAAGCTGTATTAAGGGGGCCAAGATTTCATTAAACTCTGTGTCTGTAGCCATTTTATTCCCCATACATACTTCCCCATAATTTTGGGTAATTTGTCCAAAACATCTTTTGCAGGGTGTATTTTGTGACTATTTGTAAATCTCCCTTCCCTAAGTTTTTCCCTTGAGCGTGTGTTCTTTCTCTTCCTGGAAATTTGTGCTGGTTGTATCAAACAGCTGCAGTGTATTCTGGGTCTTCGCTTTCCTCTGGCCTCTTGGAAAACTTTTCAGTGTCCTCCAGCTCAAATATAGCCATTTCTGTGCCACGGATACAGACGTTTTTCTCCCTTGTTGCACGGATGTCAGGTAATTGGGTTGGCATTATCAGCCCCATTGCATGACTAGGTGGCCCCAGGAGGTGGTGTGGAGAATCCCCCAAGACCACCCAGCTAGCGGGGGATGAAAGGTGGCCCCGGACCTCTCAATGGTCGTGTGGTTATATTTAGGCCTTCCCGTCCGTGTTGGAGCTGCCCACTGTGATGGTCACTTTGATGACGAGGACTGCTGTTCGCTGGAAACCAGGCTGCAAGCAGCCTCCTCCTTAATGATCGAACACATGTGGCTTCTGGCAGTGGGAGACAGTATGAATATTAATAAACTATATTTCACTTTTATTGCTTTTTTATTAGGTTTTCATGGAGATGGTGTTTGTGAGTGAAGTCCAGGCGCTGAGCTATAGACAGGCATTTTGTTTTCTTGACAAAATGGCGAACCTCGCAGTCAGAGGCAGGGGTGTGTCGAGGAGCAGCTAGCTAGGAGAAATGCCGGTCAACGTGGCAGGCCATATAAAATGGGACGAACCTGTGAATTTTTATACTGTAACTGTCATCTGAGGCAGATAAAAAAATCGTTCAGCAGTTTTGCAGGGAATTTCTCATGTGGCTGCCGCAGCGCCTGTCCCCATACATGATTCCGTCACCTTGCCCCAGGGCTGTCATGGGAGCGTTGCCCTCCTCCCCACCCCACCCCCAGCTCCACAGCCCTCATCCTCCCCCTTCCTCTGCTCATCTGACATCTTTCCACCAAACCAAAGCAGACATGACCTCCTGTCTCACACCTTACAGTCCGTCTCTGTTCTTGTGTGACCATGGACGCCACTGGGCATACAGGAACGATTGTGCCCGCAGGTAACGGTAGACTTGTCCAGACCGCTGAACCCGGGCAGGTGGCCCTTTGAGATCCAGATAGACCAGAACGGAGTTTCCATGTGGCTCCAGTGACTGGAGGTGGTCCTGTACTAGGGCAAGAGCCACCCCTCAGTGATCCTTTTGGTCCTGCCCTGTGAGAGGACACTCTGGAGCTCTGAGCTGAGTGTGACTGGGATGTGTCGCTGTCAGGCGCCATCAGCTTTGTGGTGGAGATGGGGATATTCCTCACTGGGCCAGGTGACAGAACCACAGCCACATAACCTTGTGTCTTGTGCAGCATGTGAATGCACATGTCTCTGGGAGCGTGCAGCATGACTGTGGGAGAGCTAGAGGGGACAGATCTAACCAAACATAGTTTTTTGAGTCAGGAAGATCGGATGCGTTCCTGTTAACTTGACATTAAAGAGTCTACTTCAGCCAGGTCAGAAGACCGAAGAAACCCAAAGTGCTGAATAATGGAGAATATTTAGATTTAACTGTTCTTGATTACTTATTGAATGCTGGGGGGGAGGGGGAGTATGTTCCTGCTTTTTCAATTCCAGACTTTGTCTTAGTTTAGAATTAATTACTCCATGGAAAGACCATACCCTTCGTGCGCTTAGAAATTGCTCGATTTTAGAATTAGATTATAACCCCTTTCGTGTCTTCCATTTGCAGCACTATTTATTGAGTGTCAACTGCATGCTGAATATTCTATTTTAATACTCTGATAAATGCAGCTATTTTTAGAAATAGTCACATGAGTCACAGTATTGGAGAATAAAGATATATCCTATGTGTATACATTGCGTGAGTGATTGAAACGTACCCATTTCAGCACTGAACTTATCCATTTCAACACCATTTTTCTGGACAGAAATCTAACCGGAAGACAGCGTAGCACCCACTGCCTTCTGATAGAGAGTAGAGGACGAAGGGTGAACAGCACTGGCATTTAGCAATCCACCTGCTAACGGCCACAGGCCTACATTTAATCCTTGTGACAACCATTATCATCCCTACTTAGCAGATGAAAAAATCGGATCTCAAGAAACCAATTGCCAAGTGGCACAAGGCTAGTAGTAAGTAGCTGCTGGGATTTGAACCAGACGTGTCGTGTCTGATTCCCAAAAACACGCTCCTACCAAGGGGTGTTCTCTCTCCCACTTTCTTCGTCCCTCAGGGTTATCATTACGAGTGTGCTAAAATGTGCTCATCTATAGACATGCACTTATGCATTCTATTTAGATGTTTAATTCTCTTTGCTCCAAAGTGAAAAGGCTCTCGTTATCTCTGTTCATTGAATTCTTAAAATAATAAATAGAGCTGCCGTTTATTAAGTGCCTATTATGTGCCAGGAACTATATATATATATATATATATATATATACACACACACACACACACACATATATATATATACATACACACACACACATCATCTATATTCTGCATGACTCTTGCAGCTAAATATTTTGCCTGTTTTATCAATGGGGAGACAGGCTCAGAGAGGTTAAGGAAATTGCCCATGATCCCATAACCACGAAGGGATAGAGCTGGGTCTTTCTGCCTCCAGATCTGTCATATTTCCCCAGAGCAGTTGGTCTCTGGTGGTGTCGGGGTTCAGCCGTCTGTGCCCACTGCTGTCAGGGTGCCAGCCTTTTCCCCCATCTCAACGTGATGTTCCAGCCTGCTCAGGACTGCAGAGTCAAATCACCAAACTTGTTAGAGGTCATGAAAAAATAGTGCGCACCAGCCGGAGGATCTCTTTCTAGCTTTGGGCTGGACATGTGGCCCTGAGCGAGTCATTAACTCCTGGAATTTTAGAAGTGTGAACCCCTAGTCCCCGCCTCCCTGCCTAGGCATTTGTCACACACGAGGAGAATTTCTGTATGCTCCATCCACATAATGTGTGTAGGCTGAGTTTCAGTGTTTAGTACATATGCACACAGCTTTCTTTTCTGATGCATATAGATGCTATTTTGATTAATATATTGAAAAACATGTGGGTGCCATAGATTTTTTGGCATTTTATATTTTCTGTTGGAAGATAATAAAAGTGCAATTACTCTCATGTGGTTTGGACTGCCCCCCACAGCCAATTTTAGAGATGAGGATGCAGTTCCAGTTAATGTCCAGGGCTGGAGTCCCCACCACAGGGAGAGCACCTGCCCTGCACACCTTAATGAGATTGCTGTGCGTGTCTAGGACGCGGCTACACCGTGCAGGGGGCACAGAGCCCGCTTCGTGACTCTCCCCTTGGAGAGCGGTGTTTGCGTGAAGCAGGCTCTTGGAGGAGGTGTCCCCACGGCCAGTGCGAGCGAGCTTTGTGCCTGGACTTTAGGATGTCTGTTTGTGGTGCTCAAAGGCCTTTTGGAGTTTACTTCCAGGTTCTGGATTATATTCCTATGGTCGTTGATGCCAAATAAATGAGCTCCGACTGTTACTAAATTTGTATATCTCTACAAAAAGGAGAGTGCTGTTTCAGGTACTTTATAATTAGAAATTTTACCAGATTGGTCATTTCTCTGAGCACTGGCTTATTGAAACTAAAAAAAACAATAGGGACGCCTGGGTGGCTCAGTCAGCTAAGCATCTAACTCTTGGTTTCGGCTCAGGTCATGATCTCAGGGTCATGAGATCGAGCCCTGTGTCAGGCTCCACACCCAGTGGGGAGTCAGCTTTGCCCATCTGCCTGTGCTCACCGGTGCTCGCTCACTTGCTCTGTCTCTCTATTAAATAAACTCTTTTAAAAAAAATTATTAATTAAAAATTAAAAAACAGCAGCTGTCTGTATGTAGATATGCCTGTTGGTGCATTAAAATCCTCTCACAAGGATAAATTTTATTTTTGAATATAGGAATTTTTTTTTTAATTTCCCTTTTTATGCAGTCTGCTCATGATAGATTCAATACCTTCCCTGAAAGGAGAAACGAGTACACCTCGTTGTATATTTCTAAAGACTCTCTGATTCGTTTCATAAAACACAGTTCTTAATTCATTATTTGATTTTAATACCTTACCTAGTACAGTCATGTATACTGTTTCGTTTAATCATCACAACAGCTCCGTTTCATCCCCACTTACACTATGGAAACTGAGAAGCTGCCTGGCCACGGAACAGAGAGCCAGGAAGGAGTCAAGCCAGCCAGTCCCCTGCCCCAGCCAGCTCTCCCACCACCGGGCTTCCCTTTTAGTCCAGTTCCTCACACATAAATCGTGTTCCATACAGTAGTGCCAGGTCAGAGTTTAAATGATTCCAGACAACATAATACTGGCAGGGAGAAAAAACCCTCAAAACCTCAAAAGAGTCAGCCTCAGTGACATCGTAGATCTCCTGTTGTAGGCTTATTGTATAAAAAGAGAACGTGAGTTCCTTGGAGCTCCCTCCACAGACATGAACGCCGAAGTTTATTAATTCTAATGGCAAAGGGCTCATCTGAGTGCTAAATTACCAGCACTGCCATGTTACTGGATGCTGGGTTTATCAGCGACGGTGCCAGATGTTTGCACAATAGAAACTCTAGAACTATAGGGACGTGTAAGCCGGGCTTTGCCGCTAACCCCGTGTATAGCCAATACCAGGCTGGAATAACAAGGAGGGGAGTTTTCTTTTTGTCTCAGGCGGACCTTTCCCACAGATTCCCAGCATTAGGGCACCAAAAGCGAGCTTGGCAATGACCTAATCCCACCTCCTTCAGGGCAAATCCTGTTTGACACCCTTATGTCGAATACATACGAGGTCCAGGCCCATGGCCAGGTGCTGAGGAGAAGCCATTTGTAGGCCTGTGAGGCAGACTGGCCAGGTTCAGACGCCTGACTGGTAGGGGGCCTGCTAGGTACCCCTCCCCTACCCAGTGAGCAGGACCAGCTCCCCTGACTCCGTGTCTAGCACTTATGACACGAAACACAGGCAGGTGTTTTCTAGCAAGTGGACCGTGGGCTGATGTGGTCCCTGTTCCTTCACGCCGGCCAACAGGTGTTCTGCGGTGCTCTGGAGTGCTTTGGGCACAGCTCCTTCCCAAGCACTTGCCTGCCATCCCTTTAAAATCTGTCGTTCGTGCTGTTCCCTGTTCCTTGGGTACCTGGCATTGGGCCCCCATGTGCTCCTCTGCCATCTCGGTCTCTGTCCCTGTCAGGGCCGCTCTGTCTCCCAGGGTTACTAACTCATTTCTCTGGACTCTGTCCTACTCCTCCTTTTTTTCTAATTTCAGAGTTAGAAATCTCTAGACCCCAATTAGTCCTGACTCTTGTCTGGCAACATCCAAGCTGTAATTTTGAAGTTCTGAGCCACATGATTAAATGTGAGGTCCAATATTACCCTCGGGCCAGCGGGAAGCTGGTGACAGGCAGAGGTGGGCAGGTCTGTACGGGGGAGGAATCCCATCTGGACTCATTAGGTGAGAAACCCTTCGGAGCAGCTCCCCTGTAGCAGGCAGAGTACTAGGTGCCTTTACCAGTTTAGCTAATATGTATAAATGATGTTGTGTGAAAATAATTCTGGGCTATTTCACAGGAAATATTTATTTTCATTCCAAGTTGGATAGCAAGCCGTTTCTTTCTCATAGGAGAATATATAACATAAGTAACTTCAATATGATGCCCTTAAACTAGCTAAATCTTAATGCTGAGAACTTCAGGGTTCTCTTTTGCCCTTGAACTTTATTGTGGTCATTGAATTAGGCGATCCCATTAACACCAACAAAATGCAAACCACTTTTGTCTGATTGCATGTGTCTGGTTTGGTAAGAGTCCCCCCCATAGCAGAGCAGGCCTCCCTGACAGCTCTTGGGGAGGAGACTGCAGGATTCAGAGCGCTCAACAGGCACCTCCAAGCTGTAACAAGATTAATCTTTAGGTATTGTTCTGGTTCACCAACTGGCAATTAGGAACATTTTCCTTTGGAGAATTTCTCTTCACATGCCTTGGGAATATTAGGGTTTGAGTTGTCAGTGATACCATAAGACATGAGCTCGTAATTAAACTGGAAATAAAATTGTGATATATTTTAGTATACGTAAGCTCCTGAAAGTACCCCCAAAGTCTTATGAGTTAATGGTCCTTTTCACTCCCTTTTTTTTTTCCAGGTTCTGTACTGGTAATGTTAAATATATATACATAGGCAGAATTCTCCTTGTAATGAATGTTAGTATTTTTAAGTTTGCTGTCTGGGTGTTGGTTGAGTGGGAGGTGGTAAGAGGGAAAGTAATTTTACATGGGAATTCATCTCTGATGTTAAAAATAGTAGTCACCAGAGACATACGATTGATACACAAATATTATCCCATACCACGTTAGGCAGGGAAGCATTTGATGCTAAAATTGTAGGCCACGGTTGAAAATAAATAGGGGACCAGCCCTCTGAGATATTTACCTGTAACTGGGATCAGACCGCCCCAGTAAAGCCCTTGGAAGAGAACCAGACAGGAGCCATCAGCTTCCGCCTCCTGGCCCTTAACATCTGAGCCAGACTCTAGAGGTGAGAGTATGAAGCCAGTTCTTTCAGACCTCTCTGTGTCTTCCAGTGTCTGGTTGCCCCTCGGCTGCTGCTGACATTCAGAGGTCAAGTTATCATGTACTTGACAGTCATTCCCAGTTAGCGGTTGCCATAAGGAGAGGAGCTGGGAAGGATGGGTGTGGAGAAGCTTGAGAAGCCTGCGGAGCCAAGAGGATGCAAGGGGGAGGGGGGCATCTTGAGCGTGAAAGAGTCATTAGCGCCAGACTCACCTGGTCAAGAAGGAGCAAGACCTCACCAGGCTGGATCTGGCCAGGCTTCTGGGGCAGTGAGAGGCAGAGCGCACGTGTGTGGGTGTGGTGTGTGTACGTGCATGCACACCTGCACACTCGGTGGCCCACTGGACTTCTCCTTACAGGCCTCAGAAGCCATCTGTGTTTGCTGACCTTGGCAGCACCTTACAGCAGGTTGGGGGTGCTCAGGAAAAAGGGCAGACTTACCCTGAATGTGCCCAAACTCAGCTTTCCAGAGCTTGGCCAGGAAGGACGCTAGGCCTGGTTCTCCCCAGAGATCTTTGCCCTTTCTGTGGGGAACTTTGTTTCATCTCATATCTACATTATTTTCCCACCCACTCACCCATCCACAGGCCCCAAAACTGCCTCAGAACGTTATTGAGCACAAAGGTGAACGGTTTTAGCCAGAATTTTGTTTAGTTTAGGGCAGGAGGGTCTAATTATTAGACACCCCCCTTATTGCTTGAGGTTTGCGAGTTTAAGGGTCCCGGGGACTAGTATTTCCTCCAGGTGCTGGTGAGGGGTGCCTGGCGATAGACTTGACACATGGATCGGGGAGTGAATAGAGAATGGGGGTAACTTACTACTCATACCCTTTGTTAAAATTAAAACTGAAATTCTTCAGTAACATTCAGTGTTCTGTGTTCAGCACATTTGCTATTGACTCTGATTCTAAGATTTACCATTAGGTATATTGAAATCAATAATTAACGCGCACAGAGCGCTTGCTCTGTACAAGCCACTGTGCCATTTGCAACAGAGAGCACGGAGCTGAGCAAAAACATTGTTCCTGATCTCAAGGACTCTTTGTTCTTATGGGGGCCATCATGGAGCATATTCGTTACTGCCCTGCCCCCCAGAAGGGCCCAGAGGAGGGGGCGGGACAGTGACACAGCTGAGGGTGACCAGGGAAGGTTTCCCATGGGCGGCGGCATGCACACTGGGCCCTGCGGGAGGTCGAATCAACATTCCCCTCTTGGGTTCCCCAAGCCTTCATTCTGACACTTTACTGCACATACGTGTGTATAGGTCTGACCAGCCCGACCCCTACTTAGAGTGTCTGGTGCCGAGTACAGTGTTTGACTCACAGAAGGTCCCTCGGGATGCTCTTGAATGAGTGAATGAATGAGTGAATGAATGAATGAATGAATGGAAGAATAAACATATGTGGTGTTGGATGAGCCCAGAGAGGCAAGTTGGACTGAATTAGAAGGGTCTGGAATGTTAAAGCTTATTGGCAGTGAGGGCATTTTCCTTCTAGGGCGGAAGCAGTGTGGCCTTCAGTCTGCAGCACATAAAGGGTAGAAGCTGGGGCATAGCCGGATCAGTTCCTGACTCGGAGCCGAGCCCCAGCATGGCCCAGGACCTGTCCCAAAAGTGTACCACTGACACAGGCAGCAAATTAAGGGAAGGAACCAGACCTGAAGAATGCCGCTGTGGTTCTTGGGCTAGGAAGAGCAGAGCCCACTCAGGCCAAGCCGCTGTGGCCTGGGGCAACTCCAGGAGCATGGAGAGGCTGTCCCGGAAGCAGGGCCCCAGGTCACCGGACAAAGAGATACAGGGAGATTTCCGCTCGGAGAACTTCAGGCCTTCCACTCCTAGGACGGTGGAGCACCGGGTGTGTGAAACTGTAGGTAATCCAGAAATCTTTTGGCTGGGGAAGTGGATATATGCTTCTGTTTATTTATAGAGATGCCTGGTGTTCTGAAAATTCACCATAAAGTTTCGAGATCAGCTTTTAATAAAGACAACTGAAAAGCAGGATGGCTCCCTCCCTTGTCCCCCATTCACCTCCAGCCTGTCCCCAGTCCTCATTTGGGATGGCAGCATGCTTCTAGTACAAAAACAAGCCCGGGAAGAGAAGGCTTAAAAGCTAAAGCCAGAGCGAACTTCGCAAATTTCCTTTTCAAATTGGTTATGTGATGTGGTGGTTAAGACATTGACCCAATTGAAACTTCTAGGCTCCATCAGAGAGCTGCATTTAATGGCCTCGCCTGTACGTTTATATTAGGAAAGGTGTGTTACCAGCTCCCCCAAAGTGCAAAGTCTACCCAAAATAGATTGAAGAGTGGCTTTATCATCTAGTGAGTCAACATCAGCCAAGAGGAAGGATGAATATAGCATCATGATATTCTGCACGGGAAATTCACGGGCAGGCACACTGGTGGGGGGGGGAGTGCTGTGTAAGGCAGTGGCCCTGGGGTCTGATTGGGGCCCCAGGCCCCGTGACGGACCGGAGACACAGCCTGTGGAAGCAGGCTTCAGAGGATCCCCAGAGCCACCGTCAGGCTGCCCTCTGATCTTTGTCAGGTGGCTATGTTCCAAAACAGAAGGGCTGTGCCCTCTTGTCCTGGTAGGGACGTTCAGGAAGCACATTTAAGCCTACACATGCCCGCAGACGCGAAAAGGATTCTGTCTTCCAAAGACTCTTGGCTGATCTTAACATGAAGTTAAAAATGATTTGCCACATTCGAGGCGTTTCTTCAAGCCAGTTTTGGAGATAGTCCCTGATGATTCTGTTCCTGGGGACATTCAAGATAACCCATGTCTGTCATGGTCTCTACTTTAAAAAACATCTCTTGCCCCATGAACACCCTCGTAAAACAGCTTCCCCTCAACACCCAGGGCACCTTGTGGGGCAGCATTTCAAGTCAGCGACATAAATTCCACATTAGATACCTGGTGTCAGAGTCTGTGGCTACTTCTTCAAAGTGCCACGCCCCGGGAGGGCCCTTTTTTCCAAGGCCCCACACCTGCCACCTGCCGCGCCGCCGCCGCCGTGTGGGCAACAGCTAAGCTGGGGTATAAATCAGGATTCGCTGTGGGGAGGGAGCCTTCTGGAGGCGGGTCCTCAGAAAGAGGGAGTGGGGAGCCAGCTGGAATCCCACAAACAGCCCTGGGGCAGAGTGGATCTTCTTCCCATAGTGGTTTGAAAATGTTAGACCTCCGCCGAATTCTGCTTCAAGAGTCTTTGGGGAGGTGGAGGGGCATTCTTCCGAGATGGGTTCACCCTTAGAAAATTCCAGGTACACCCTTGCTTTCCCACCTCAGACCCCGTCCGCACTGTTCTTTGTCATCATCTGCAGAAACCTTTGCTCTGCACAGTTTCTGCCTTTGGGGTTGAGAAAGCCTAGTGTCCGTGTCAAAATGATTCTTGATAAAGGCGTCCTAGGTGTTAAATGTTTATTTTAAGGTAAGTGTTCTACTTCTGGGAGGTTAAAAAAACAAACGTATTTTCACGCAGAGCCTTTACTAGTCAGTGTGTGAGGGTCTTCAGGCCTTTTTATTTGGCTCTGCGGCAGCCGCCTAACGAACTAGATTCCTGAGATGAGCTGACAAGGATGCAGAAATGAAGAAATAAACAAAAAGCCATGTTAATTTCAAGCTTCAGTAGGAACACAAAAAGAAATATTAACATTCGCCGAATGACAGATAATGAAACGGCTAGGATTTGCTAATGCTTCTAGCGAGGTTTTGTAAGCTCTCCTGGAATTTTCTCCCTGGCAGGTAGAGCACATTTATAACTAGCAGTGCCCCGTGAAGGTGGTTCGATAGGTGGTTTAATTTAAAGATCGGTACCTGCAAGCATATGGTGTGGCTAAGACGATTCCAGGGCCCCATTTGCTCCTTTCTAATCCACTCGGAGTAGCCCCATCTCCTTAGTGTAATCTTCGTAATTGCTGGTCCGCTGAATAAAAAGTCACTTCACCTGGCAAGAAGGGTGGTCACAGAGTTGTTGTTGTAGTTGTTGAAGATATTTGTAAAAAAAAGAAAAGTAGGTCACCCTCCAGCTCCTGTTTCCTGTTTCTTTTACACACCTGTCCTTTAGAAGTCTGTCCTCTCACCTTGACACGATCTTTCATACACTGAGAAACATTGAGGTTCTAAAGTGTGCACTCCTGTGTCGGGTGGGACATAAGGCACTGTCAGTTTCAACTTACTTTAAATCACTTCAGTTAAGTGTTTTTTGAGTACCTACCATGTGCTCGGAACTGTGTGAGGTGGGGCGTAAACACAGGTGTGTGGTGTCTCATTGTAGAGAAAAGGTGGTATGGCAGGTCAGAGGAGGGGGAGCTTCACCTGACTTCTTCCTTCTATCGACGTCATCTCCTGCCTGTCCTTGCCTCCGCTAGATTATAACGCTCACATGCAGGAGCCTGCCATTCACTGTGTATACACAGCACCTAGCAAGGGTTTAGCAAGTGTTTAGCGCACAGGGGGCAGCCGACAGATGCCTGATGAAGGAGCCGATGGGCACGGCAAGAAAGGTGTAATGAGGCAGGGGCCTGCGAGGTGAAAGAAGACAGTGTAGGACGTTGACCTTGACAGCCAGTGAGTGTGAGGGGCCCCGGTAAGGAGACCAGTCTTTAGTCTGGAAAGCCTGGAGTGAAACAGCCTAGAGGTCAGCATGGTTGAACCTTGGGATTCCTACAGACGGGTCAGTGGACTGTGGCGGTGGGCCAGCCTCATCCGCTGTTCGCCAGGTGTCTGTGGCTACTTCTGTGCTATGTCGGCAGAAATGAGTACAGTTGACCTTTGAATAATGCAGGCGTTAGGGGCACCAACCGTATGCATGG
Organism: Ailuropoda melanoleuca; assembly: GCF_002007445.2. NCBI lineage: Eukaryota > Metazoa > Chordata > Mammalia > Carnivora > Ursidae > Ailuropoda > Ailuropoda melanoleuca. The sequence continues at coordinate 198,460,240 of NC_048218.1, read as the reverse complement.
TTGAAAATCTGTATATAACTTTTGACTCCCCAAAAACTTAACTACTAATAGCCCACTGTTGACTGGAAGCCTTACCATAAATAGTCGATTAACATATTTGTGTATCTAATATGTATTATATACTGTATTCTTACACTAAAGTCAACCAGGGAAAAGAAGATGTTGTTAAGAAAATCATAAGGAAGAGAAAATACATTTGCAGTACTGTATTATAACAAATCCATGTGGGGCACCTGGGTGGCTCAGTCAGTTAAGCGGATGGATTGTTGGTTTCGGCTCAGGTCATCATCTCAGGGTCCTGAGACTGAGCCCTGAGTTGGGCACCCTGCTGAGCGGGGAGTCTGCTTCTTCTTCTCCCTCTGTTCCCCCTCTTCCTCCTCCTCCTCTCTCTCTCCCATAAATAAAATATTTAAATAAATAAGTAAATAAAAATTAAAAATCCGTATATAAGTGGACCAGTGCAGTTCTAACCCGTGCTGTTCAAGGGTGAACTATAGCTGCCATACATAGTCTACCAAGCTGAAAATATTTTTTTCAGAAAAATATTTTCTGAAATATTTCAGAAAGAGTTACAGAAAGAGTTGGCTGACCTCTGCTCCAGAGGAATAAACAGAGATGGGTGCAGTTAGCTGAGGACCATATTGTAAAGTGTCAGCGTGTACTTGGCTGTTTTGATCAGGGGACTGACCTGGTCAGAGGTGTGGTTTAGGAAAGTTAACATGGGAGTGATTCAGTGGGCTGGAGCTTTGGGGAAGGAACTGGGTGCAGAAAAACCAGTTAGGAGAATATTACGGTAGCCATCTGGGCATCGCTGAAGAAAGCGCATGGTTTGGAGTCTTATCTGAAAGTGGACTTGCCACACTTTGTCCCCTGGACTAGAAACCTTCGCCCTTTTCCCAGTTCATGTCACTAGTTTGGGGTCCCACCCCAGAGGTCCTTCCAGAAAACTCAAGTCAACCCCACCTCACTGGCCAGTCTCTCACTCTTAGTGTTTGTTATATATGTGTATGTCCTATCTCACAACCTGTCCATACCCTGAGGCCAGAGGCTTTGTCCGCACCCCTTTCAGTGGTTAGCTAATATTTTGGACATAACTAGACCTTTCTAAATGTTTGTTGATGATACAGTCATTGAACAGGATGTGTTGTTGGAGGAAATGAACCTTATCTCATTCCATAAAATTAGTCAGAATCCATCAGGCCAGTAATTGTAAGAGCAAGCATCTGTCTGTCTTATGCACCAACGTCCATCAGATAAAAGCAGTTAAACCCCTGTCAGTCATTTTGGTACAATAAAACTAAAATTAGACACAGCATAAATACAGTCAAGATGAGAGCATTTATTACAGTTTTTGTTTTAAGATTGATAGAGACAGAATGCTAAAGCATCTGGACTTTAGGGACAGTTCAGTGAGACGGCTCCTAGAGGGAGGAGCCTGTTGGACGGAGGGAAGGTGACGGCAGGTCTGGGGCCTCAAGTTCACACCTAGCACCTCTTTCCCATTGGGATAGGGCTTTCCCTAAGCCCTATCAAGGGTATGAAATGCAAAAGTTTTGGAAATACAAATTGGGTTTTACTTAGTAATATTCATTAATGACCTAATCAAGGGAGAATCTCATACTTAACAAAGTAACTAATTCGCTCTGGGAATTGACGTTGGAAAAAGGAGACTAATTGATTAATATGATCACTGTGTTCATTTTTCTTCCTTCTGTGGAAAGGAGCCAGGATTCAGCCCATGCCAGGTTTGGTACTTGGGGCTAGACTAGATCATTCTGCCTGGAGTCAGTTTTGCTCCTCTCCACACAGCTGGCCTAATCCCCATCTCTGTGCTTTGGTTCCTTCTCCCTCCACAAAGGAAGGCCGTGTCTCTAGCACTTTCTCTCTAAAACCTCGCGTGTTCAGACTCAGCCCACAGCTCACCCTGTGGATGGTTTTGGGCTGTCTTGCCCTTATGGATCTGTCCCTTCTTTAAGTCATCATTTTGCCTAAATCAATACCATGCAGTTCAGTATTTAATTTTTCTTTTTTTTTTTTTTTTAAGATTTTATTTATTTATTCGACAGAGATAGAGATAGCCAGCGAGAGAGGGAACACAAGCAGGGGGAGTGGGAGAGGAAGAAGCAGGCTCATAGCTGAGGAGCCTGATGTGGAGCTCGATCCCATAACTCCGGGATCACGCCCTGAGCCAAAGGCAGACACTTAACTGCTGTGCCACCCAGGCACCCCAGTATTTAATTTTTCTTATTACTTTATGTATGGGATAATGGAAAGGGATTAACAGATTAAAAACAAAAATTCTGCCCCCATTTTACATGGTGTGAAATCTGACCTCACTGAGCTGATGAGTGGACCTCATCTCAGCTCTGAGGGTCCGAAGAGACAGTGGAGGGGAGCATTCTTTCTGGCCGTTGGCATCATTGCGATTGTTGGCTGTGTGTGTCTCTGCTTCTCTACTCCACTGATACTTCAGGTCTCCAAACCAGAAATCAGCAAGCTTCTAAACACCGCTTATGGACGGGCTTTACCCTGGGCCAGTCTGCTGGCAATAAACAATTTTTAAACAGACTCGCTCAGATTACCTACTGTCACTGTGGTAGGAGGACCCAGAAGACCCACCTGAAACAAAGACGAGAATTCAAGTGGCCAGCCCCTCCCTGGGTCCGCCCAGCCTAGGTCTCCCTCCCTCCCAGCAGCAGCAGCAGTGAGGGCCTCAGCCCCCGGAGCCCTCATGCAGATGGCCTGACCGACCTCGGTCCCCAGGGGCTCCCCAGCCAGCCCTTATCGTCCTGGTTTAGTCTTAGAACAAGAAGCAGATGTCAGGGCTGCTGTGCAGAGAGGGGGATCTGGCCGGGCTGGGGAGCACTGCCGGCCGACTGGCTGACTTCTCTCTGTGAGGGAGGGAGAGACCTGACCAAGTATGAATGAGAACTAGGGTACATCACTGTCAAGGTCAGAGGCCCGCACTACTGTCTTCATTTGTTGCTAGCCAACACGCTCCTTCTGTTTGTTTCCCCTGGCAGTCGTTTAGTTCACCCTCCGCCTGCCCTTCACCTCTCCGCGGACCCCAGAGCGGGGCGGGGGGGGGGGGGGGCTNTCTCTGTGGGTTTCGGATACAGTTTAGTGGCTATCTTCTCCCCACCCCCTTTTTTTTCTTCTTCATAAAAAATGTTCTAACCACTGCTTTTGTAATCACCACTGTTCTAACCACTGGGACTTTCTGTTCTAGACAGATTTATTGCTATTAAAATATTTGTCTTAATTGTTGCAGGTGGTAAATTCTGCCTTATGGGCTTTGTTCCCAATTGCATTATTTTTTGCAAGGAGGATACTGAGTAGGTTGTAAAAATATTAAATTGTGCCATAACTGAGAAGAGTAAAAGTGTAAATTCTTTATAAATAGTAACAGGAGTTAAAGATGAGGTAGGCATATAAAAGACAGCCCACAATGATCAAATAAACTGTGATTCTGGCCTGATGATCTTAATTAATTCCCAAGATTAATAAAAATGTTACTTTTAATTATTGTTTTTGAAGTCCCCATGTTGTGAAATTGGGGCTTGAACTGACCTTCTTACAGCAGTTAACAGTTAGTTGATATGACATATTTAGAACTTTCTCTGTTGTTCTTACAAACTTGACTGGGCCTCCGTGTCAGAGATGTTTTATCATTTTTTGCTAACTTAAATAAATGTAACATTTCATTTTCAAATCACTAAGTCAGGCTGATCAGTTCTGTTAACATTTCACAGTTCTGAGGAAGAACGTCAATTCCATGAGGGCAAGAATGTCTGGCGGGGATGAGTCTATTTTATTACTCATTTATTTACTGTGTTCTGTCTAGCTTCTAGAACAATGCCAGCATACACTGTAGCCACTGCATAAATATGGAATGAATGAAAGAATGAATGAATGTAGACCTAAAACTAAAATGAGTCAATAAAAATCTCTTTATAAAGATCCAGAATAGTATATTATAATGTTAAAATTTGTGAATTTGGGATGAGCACTGGGTGTTACACGCAACTAATGAATCGTGAACACTACAACAAAAACTCATGAGGTATTATATGCTGGCTAACTGAGCACAAAAATAACAAAATAAAATTTTAAAAAAATTTGAATATGTAATTTTAAACAAGAACCATAAATAGGGAACCTGTAGGAATAGTTAAAAATTCTTTGCCCCGGGGCGCTTGGGTGGCTTACTGCATTAAATGGCTGCCTTCGAGCGCTGCATGGGACACCCTGCTCAGCAGGGAGCCTGCTTCTCCCTCTCCCTCTGCTCCTCCCCCCACTCATGCTCATGCTCTCTCTCTCTTTCACTCTCAAAAAAAAATGAATAAAATCTTTAAAAAAAAATCTTTGCCCCTCTGAACTGTAGCATTCCGTGCCTAGAGTCTAGCAATGACCGTTTCTAATAAATGCACTGAAGTTGCTTCATTAAAACTTTACTCCCGACTGAAAGTACTATCAGAGACTCTAATCCACTTGGGCACACATCATATAAATAGTTCTTAATCGGCTTTAATTTTCTGATCTGCATTCAGCAGTGTTTATAGAGACTGGCGTCAGGATAGGTGCAGAGCAATCACAATATTAGAGAAAATGTCACGTTAGCAGTTCTTTTCAAGTAAGTCTGTAAATACAAAGTTCACCAGTGTTGTTTTTTATAAACCTGTCTATGGTATAATTACTATTTCTTTTAATTATTCTACCTTTCACTTGTATAATCTTTTATTATTGTTTGATGTGCCAGTTTCACTCTGCTGAATTCCAGATGTAATACTTTGTTTTTAAGGTATTATAAAAATATCTTAATGTTCTTTCTGTGGCAAATTATTCTTTGGGTTCATTGTTTCAAGTTGTGGGTTTTGAAAATGTTATTTTTTTCATGTTGTAATCAAAACTAGGAGAGATTTAAACCTGACTGCAAGAAATCCATGTGAAGGGGGGAGGGGAAAAAAGAAATCCATGTGACCATCAGGAAAGCAGAGGTGCAGCTCCCCCCTCTTCCTTTGCTGCCGTCAGCTGGCATGATCAGTAATTACATGATGTTGCTCTTGCCACATAAAGAGCGGGCAGGAGCATCCAGAATCTTAATTGGGGTGCAGACCTGAGGAGACCGTTTGACTCTAAACCCCTCCACCAGCCCTGCATCCGCTTGTGGAAGAACGGCCTCCTTGTATGATTTCTGAACCCTCTCTGGCCAGCCTCTCAAACCAATAACAAGTTGAAAATGTTTAGCTCTTATCGTATCAGCTCTCACTTTGCCAAATGTCTAAAAGCAATTTGGGAGTATTTTAAACCAAATTTTCTATTTTAGTAAATCCAGTGAAAATAAATTTAACCTATTAATTGTGCTGTGTTTTTGCCGTGTCTTGGCATTTCCATAAATAGAAGGTTAAAATAATGGGCATTACATGAAGTAAATAAAGCTTAATTATCCCAGTTTAAAATTCAGCCGGGGGCATGCCTGTGCCTGGCTGCAGTGTTGACCTCATCGCCATATGACTGCCATCAATAGCTCTTTCTCCTTAATCCATTTCCTCTAAAAGCCGTACTAACACATTTACAATGTTTGTAGTCCTTTTCCCCCATCATAATTGGTGTAGTTTAGCACTATTGAAGTCTTCATGAGATAAAATCTATTTGGTTATTCTAGGCTTTAGTACCTTCTTTGTGTGTGTGGCAACATTCCGGTGAGACCGAGGAATTTCCCTGTGTGTGTGTGTGTATGTGTGTGTGTAGCCGGTCATCTCCCCATTTGCCAAATGTCATCCTTATAAGAACCATACTCAACAGATAATTTTGGGAGAACCTGTCACAGTCTTATTCTCTCATTCACAGCTGAGTCTTGAAAGGCTGATTTTAAGGAGACAATTGTAAGATCTTTCTCTCTCAGTCTACAAAAGAAAAAAAATGGGCTTATTAATGTTCGCTCCATATCGAATTATGTGAGTATAGCTATCTCCCTTCTTGGTTTTTATCTCCCCTGCCACATCACCAGCTCCCCCAAGTGAGAGATCGCAGCTCCTGCTCGTGGCTCATCCTTTTAAAGGCCTTAAAATCAGGTTGAGTGCACAGTGACCCGCTGGCCTGGGGGACAGGTTGGGCCTCCTGGGTGGGAGGAGGGCACTGTGATTCTTCTGAAAAGGTCACTCTCTACCCAGGATGAGAAGCCCTCAATTTTTTTAACGTAGTTGTTAGCTAAAGGGATTAACCCAAAGGAAGGGATTTTAAGGCTATGTCCTTGGTTTTGTTGTTTTTGATAAGAAAATTGAATTGGGCTTTCTGTAAATTCACTACCTTATATAAGAAAGCACGGGTTAAATTGATCCTGCCACTTGAATCCTTCTATGGTTATTTGATTATTTTCAAAATATCTTGACATTTGAAAGGCATATAGACAAAAGCCAATCAATGTAAATAGTTACATTTTGAGAGAAAAAAAAAACAGACATCAGCTCTTTTTTACTTCACCATTTTTAACTGCTTGGATTCAGAGCTGGACTTTGTCTCAACTAAATAGAACAGCTACTATTCAAGTCTAATGTGCAATTTTAACATTAATCAGACCATCCCAGAAAATCTGAATAACCTTTGTAACTTTTAATCACAAACTTAACGGCATTATGCTATAACAGAATTGATTTCATTTGTTAATTTCTTCTAGTCAGTCTAGAAAAAAATAAATGTGATAAAGCACATTTCGGGGAGCTTTAAATGAGAGAGGTCTTACCAGACACCCAGCTGCAAAAGTAACTCATGTCTGTCTCCCACAACATTTAATATGAATCAGACTTGTTTGGTTAATACTGAGATTATCGGACTGTCGTTCCTTAAGATATTATTGATTAATTGATGTGTATCATATGCAAATACACACGGCCTTCCCTCCTACCTAAAAGATAACCCAAAGTAAGATATGTTCACTGCTTACTACATACGAAACCAGATTGTTCTAATGTGCAAAGGAAATTATGTTTTGTATATTATACAAATGTACAGATGTTTTCCTGGGACTCTGGCAGTTTTTTTAAAGTGCTCATTCTTTGCTGTTGTTTTCTTATAATAAAAGCCAACAAGTCAGTGCCATTTCTGAAATGGCAGTCACTATTTTAGGATCCTGCAGTAGTGACTCAGCACAGAGCTAGATCAAAAATTACAAAATTGAATTTAAAACCGTATACTTACGCGGTCCTGCTAAAGGTCAATTTAGCAAATCATACCAGCAGCCATAAATATTTTTATATCCTTTCACCTGAGAGCCTCATTCCTTAAAATTACAAGTAGTTAATTTCTTAAAAGCTGTGTGTGTACATATGATTATCCAACTGTTGTCTCTAAAAACCGAGTATTAGAAGACAGCCAAAATCAGCAAATGAGCGATGAAGAATCAAAGTTGGAAAAAATGGAACATTAATAGTCAGTGGACTCTGGATTAAAGGTATAAAGACCAGAAGTATACAAGAGTAATTATAAACCATCAAGTGACAAAAGAACAGAAAATCGTATGTGCACTGTGATTACAACTATATATAAAATTTTAAATGAAGCGCTATGGTGTTAGAGTAGGAATACGGATTTTTTTTTTATTTACTGTTTTGCTTTTGTTTTTGTTTTAAGTGGGCTCCACGCCCAGTGCAGGGCTCGAACTCATGGCTCTGGGATCATGGCCTGAGCTGAGATCAGAAGTCGGACGCTGAACCGACTGAGCCACCCAGGTGCCCCTGAATTAACTTTTTTAATATTGTTACCAAGTTGCCTAATACATTTCTTAACATGTTTCCGTCATAAAGCGCGCTTACTGCAAGGCAGAACTGACGGGATCAGCCAACACTTGCGTGTCATGTCAGCAAAAATAAGGTGCCTCCTGGCGTGACGGTGCCGTTTTGACAAGTAACTGCAGCCACTCCCGGTGTCCTGAAAGAACAAGGAACGGCATTTTCTAACAGTCGGCATTTTCTAACAGTCGTTCCCAGCTCCCAGAGAGTCATTTACACACTGGGAGGATACGTGCTGTAGTGTCCTGTCTGTCCAGTTTAAACCCTTCAGGAAGAAGATGGTATTTGCCAGGGCATAAACTGACGTTTGGCTTCCTGACCTCTGACTTTTAAGAAGGTGCCAGAGGGTGCCTTGTGGTTCCGTGGGCCTCCGGTTCTCCGTGTAGCCATGGGGACAGCCCCCTTCTCCTCTGGTCTCAGAACGCCTGAACCCACGGTCACTCAGTCGCAGGTTAAAGAACAGCTTGGCATTTGCACCCCCTTTTAAAACTGATTTAATGAGTGCTCTTCTTGACCTTCTAAGTTAAAGGAGGGAACTCCCAAACCGGTAAATACTTGCTCTTCATGCGTACCAATAAATTATTTTGAAACACTGCGGTCTCCAGAAACATGCTTACCATGTCATCTCGATCCCGTTCTTGATGTGTTTTGGAGGGCATGTTGTTTCCAGCCCTTTCGGAGACTGGCTTCTGGCTACTAACAGTCACTGCCCATCAGCGCACACTGTGGAGTAATTGCTCTACTGAAGGCACCATCTGGGCATCTCGGTGTTTGAGAAAGTAGATCTGCTTGCTGAGTCCAAAGAGCTTATAGTCTAGTCGAAAATAGAACAACTAGAGAACGTTCTCAAAGCTGGAGAAGAACAGGTCACATCACAAGCATTTGCTGAACCGAGGGCCGGGTGATCTTGCACAAATGAGCAGCAGTCAGATTAGCTGAGCAGATGGCACTGGGTGTCCCAGGCGGAGTGTGCACGCATGTCGGAGAAAGTTAAGTACCAGGTGCTAATTTAAAGCAGATGAGCTTGGTAATGTGACGAGAATAAAGAGCAGTTGTGACTTTTGATAAGTGGGTAATGGAATAAAAATTGTGATGGAGCAGTGGGCTGATGGATTAATGTGGCCAGAAGGCTAGAAAACAGGAGCCCAGTCAGGAAACTGGGTTGGGGCCTGGCTAGCTAGGGCACCTGCTGGGAGAATGGGAAGACACAGCGATGTCACATCTTTTGCAAAAAAGGAACCCGCTCAGTTGCCTAAAGTATTGAATGTGGGATAAGCAGGAGGAAGGGTAACTAGGGTAGAGCCAAAAGGAATTTGAAGCCTCTGGAAACTGTCGTTACGGTGGTGTGGGTGACACGCTGGGGACAGGTACCTGTAGTGACTTGCAAGGAGGGATTCTGAGCTTCCAGTCTCAGTATGTTGTAAAATATCCAGTATCAGGAGGATGTCCATGCGGAGGATTCAGGTTTAGAATTTGGAAGCAGTTGGGGCCAGAGATTAGATTTGTCCGTCTTCTGTGCTTTGGATGAATGAATATGCAGAAGGAAAAAATTGAAAGTCAAGGGGAGGATTAAGTTAATGGCGGCAAGCGGGAAGGGACAGCAAGAGAACTGTGGGGCCAGAGAGTGGCCTCGGGCTCACTTCACTGCGGAGCAGATTGGAGCAGAGGAGACACCCAGTGTCCTCCCAAGGGGAGGCTGTGACACAGCAGGGAGGACAGAACCCACACTGGGGGGAGGGAGAGAGTTTGGGGGGAAAGGCTTAGTGGGGCCGTTGAGAAAAGAGGTCAGGCAAAGCCAATGAAGGAGAAAAAGAGGGAGGATGATTAAGGTGAGGCTTTCTCAGTTCAGGGCAAGTCTGAGTGGTTGGCCATGAAGGAGGGGCAGCCCGAGCGCCGAAGCCAGTGACCAAATGTGAGGAGAGTGGCTCCTCGGAGAGCAAGGCCACCCGGAGGCCCCCGCGCCGCCCTGCCTGCGACCTCTGCTAGAGCGACGACCGCGAAAAGCAGTCCTGAGCACTCGTGCAACAAAGGACACTGGGCTTGAGTGGGCTTACGAGGACCCAGAGGGAAAATTGAGGAGGTTTCTGGGCTAGTTGCTTCTTTATCAATTACTTTGTCTCTAGGCTTCAAAGGTTGCACACGTGGCAAGTACTAATCGCTCAGAGTTAAATTTTACCCCAGAGTCTGCTTGAATTTAACTTCTGCATAGTGTTTGTACGTGGGGTTGTATCCAGTGTCTCATGAACCTGGTTTTACCAGAAGCTATTATTTAAAGTTTGTTTATTTGGTCCCTAATGCATATAAATAGCTTTAGGATCAACCCTGCCTTAAAACCGCCTCTTCACTCCTCAGTCACTTTGTGGTTCGTATCATTCAGCGAAGGCATACGGGTAATAACACCGGTAGCCCAGAGCTGTGCGGCTCTTCTCAGTTTCTAAAGAGCTTTGTTTATAGTCCCCGCATCCAGACCTCAGGCAGTTGAGGAGCCCATGATGTCGTCCCGCTCCTGAGCGGCAGAGCTGTCGTTCAGACCCAGGCCCTGTGGCTGGCCAGCTGCACCTCGCTGCCGCCTCTGTGAATATAAAGAAAGAGAGAGGGAGAGAGGGAGCTCAGCGGGTGATCCCCAGTCCAGTGCTAGAGGTTGCAAAGGCCATTATTCTGTGCATATGTGACTGGAAGCACTTAAATGAATACTATAGAAAGAAGTCAAAGATCGCTAGGGACCAGATTGGAGGGGAAAATGCTTCATGAAGGGAGGGGCTTGCAGGGTACCTTGAAGATAGGGTAGGAATTAGCAAGGTGGAAAGCAGGGAGAGAGTTCATGGACCGAGGCAGGTGTGAGCAGGAAGTCGTGTTGCCAGTAGTGGTCAGAAAGGAGGCTGCCAGAGAGAGCCAAAGGGGTGTGGTGAGGCCAGATGACCGAGGACCCTGACAGGAAGCAGGCTTAGAACCGCATACGGGAAAGCGAGCTAGAGAAGGACTTGTAGGAACCTGGGCAGGCACCCGAGTGGTAAGCTTGTCACTGATTCCCAGGAAGATTCTAATAGGGATTATTTGGCAGTGGTTGTAAGAAACTATGGAACAATCACAAGATGCCCATGTGACTTCTCTGAGACAAAAGCATGCAAAATGAAACCCATTTATTTTCTACACAGCATTCTTGGAGGGATAGATCTGCAGGGGGAGGGGCGGACAATAGAAAAATCCTTACCTTTATGTAGTTCTTTTCTGCTGAAAGTACATTCTGAATTTCAGCTCAGCATTTGATAAGCTTTTGAAATTCCATGAGCAAAATGGACAAATAGAGACTGGACAGGGCTAGAGTTGGGTGGCTTTTAGCTGGCAGGAGGACCTCACTCAAAGTACGGATTAAAGATTTGTTCCAGTCAGAGGAAAGTCTCTTAAAGCATTCCTCAGGATTCTATGTGAGGCAACTGAATGAAGACATAAAAGGCTTGTTTATCGAGTTTGTGGGTAACACAAACTTTGGAAGAACATCTAAGTTCCTGAATGATAAAATCAAAATTGAAAAAGATCTCAATAAGACAGAAGCATGAGCCAAGTTAACCATATAACATTTAGTTAGAATCATTTAGTCTTAGCATGTTTTAAAAAAAAAATCAATTAGGGGCGCCTGGGTGGCACAGCGGTTAAGCGTCTGCCTTCGGCTCAGGGCGTGATCCCGGCATTATGGGATCGAGCCCCACATCAGGCTCCTCTGCTATGAGCCTGCTTCTTCCTCTCCCACTCCCCCTGCTTGTGTTCCCTCTCTCGCTGGCTGTCTCTATCTCTGTCGAATAAATAAATAAAATCTTTAAAAAAATCAATTAATGGGAGAAACCTGAATTAATGGTGGAACATATTAAAAGACCTTGGGATGGGAAAGGCTGCTGGGGAGACAGTAATGCAGGTGAGCGGTCAGTATCAGGTGGCTGTCACAAGGGTTATTGCAGTCTTAGGACAGAGTAAGAAAAACAGTATTGAGAACAAGGGAGGTAGTAGTCTTGTTTTATCGTATTTTGATCATGTTCATTTTATCATGGGAGGGAGCAGTTTTACTTTCGATGTGAAGGGTGGTGGTTAAAGAATATGGGGATGTTTAACATGGAGGGGAAACACCTCAAGGTTCATGACAACTGGCTTCCACTATGTAGAGGGTTGCCATGTTGAAGACCCCACCCCCCACCGACAGGGAGATTTATCCTGCACTCATCAGTGGGCACACAGGGAATTCTCGAGTGGGCAGATTCAGACTCAGCGAGCAGTTCAGCAATGGAGGATTCAACAGAGGTTTGATGAGTAGTTGTCAGGGATTCTGGAGAAGAGAGTTTTAGTGTTGGGTCTAAGGTTGTACTCCCATGGTTTCTAGCATGTATCATGCAGCCGTGTGCCAGAGCTGGCTTGTACCAGCTTGCAGGAGCTGACTGTTAAATAATCAGGAATGTTGCAAACTAGTAGTGAAACTGTTGGCAGCTTGAAATCGGCCACGGGGGCAGCAGCATTTATACCACAGAAGTCCACAAGTGTTCCGGATCTGCCCCACCCCCACCCTCTCCCAACATCAGTGTACCAGCACCCCACCCCATCGATATTGTCCACAATAAAGAGTGTCTGTTAGAAGCCGTGATCCTCTAGAATGTGAAAGAGTAGACCAGGGAAGGGAACGTTCCTGTTTATGTCCTTTGGACTTTCCAGATTCTGTTTCTCTTCATTGTACGAAGCTCTCCTTGTTGGTTCACAAGCCATTTCCTATCTCCTGCCGAGATCTGAGGCCTGTGAGTTTCTCTGTCACCAGATCTACCAGGGAAACTCAAATATCTTCCATTTCTTGGAATAATTCTTTCCTTGTTATGTATCTAGACTGGCTAGCGCTATGAAGAGGCAGTTCCCACTCCGTTCTTAGCCACTAGCCAAAAGGACTGTGAATCACAAATGAATTCAACCGTTGAAACAGGATTTGGAAGCACCTGGGCTGTGGAGAACACTTGACTACAGGTGCAAGGTCCAACTCGTGGATATAACAAAGCCCTGCAAGCCATATGGCAGTAACTGGCCAGATGATCGAGCTGTGTGGGTCGACCTCAGAGCACCCCCTGTCCCCCTGCCGTATGGCAGAGACCAAAGAATGAGTTTAATTCTGTTGTTTATTTCTCATTTCTTCTTAAGGAAAGGATTTGAATAAAGTCTGAATCATGATACAGAAGGGAAAAGCAAATGTCCTGTGATAGACATGATAGGCAAATTCATCTGTGGTCATGCAAATTCTATTTGAGCTTTTTCTGAAGCTCTAAGTAAAAAAAAAAAAAAATTGTTCTTACTTTTCTGATATGTCTACCATGTACCATTTGAAACCCCAGAGGCTTTTCTGTTTTCCCCCATGATGCCTTCTCTCCACTCCCTCCCCTTTTTGGTTTCCCAGGAGACAGACAATAGCACCCAGGAATGGTTAGGCGATGACCAGATATGAGCTTCTGTAACTGTGAGAGGCCTTTCCAGTAAAGTTCATATTCGCAGCCAGTGAAGCTGTTTGTATTTGATAAGCATTTCTCTTGCCAAAATTACCCATCCAAAGGTGATTTTAGAACTAAGAAGCAAGCAACTCTGCATCTCAATGTTCAAATTATGAATAAGGGAGTAGAATCGTAGGTGTTGGCGTTAACGTGCAGTCAAGTATTGTAAAGCCGTACCTACAACCAGACCACGTAAAGAAGAGCCATCCTCCTGTACGGTGATGGGGCGTGAAGAGGGGTCAGGGCAGGCCAAATAAGGGAATGAGGACACGGCAGGAAGAAAGGGCAGAAAAGAGAGAATGCCGCTGTGCCGCTGTAGCCGAGCGGGAGTTCACAGGCTGGAGACACACCCTGGGAAGGACGATCTGTGATACACGCCAAGGACAGGGAATCAAGGGGAACAGCATTCGCACGGCAGAAGCTATAGGATGACATGAGTTGATATGATGGTCATGTTCACCAGAGGCCTGACCTGGATGGCTAGGAACCCGGGGAAGAATCCCACTCCAGACTAAAAAAGCTGCAGCCACAGCCCCGGACTGCAGTTGGGTTTACCGACCAGAGTACTGACCCCTGGGCTCCGGGCCTGGAGAGTCTTAGCAAAAGGATGGACTTGAGAAAGACCGCTCTGGACTTGAAAGAGTACAGAAGGAATTGAATGCCATTAAAATCCAACTGCATGAGCCGTGCACCTGAGCATGCTTATAGAGCAGAGAGTTTGGTTTGAATGGCTTAATTGTGATGTGCGGCAGGGAAGAGGTTAGGAAAAGAGATAGTTCCAGGAGAGAAGTAGGACAGGGAGGGAATCGTGGACACCGGGGCCATAGAAAAGCAACTGAGCTCAGTGAGGTAGTGCTCTTCCCGGCCCCTTTGCCCTCTCTGGCCACAAAGAAACGGGGGCCCTAATGTTTTTGGTCAGCCACGTGCTGCTGGCCTGAGTGAGAAATAATGTCCACCAGTCAGCATCTAGCCTTCCCTAGCCAGGCTTCCAGGGGAGAATTAAGTCCTCCTGCCCTAAGGTGCCCATTGTGTGTAATGAATCCTCATCTCTCCCAGACTCCTGGTGCTGCCTAAGGCGGGGATAGTTACTTGGATAATTTTCTGTGTTTTGTGGTTCAGATGAAGAACCCCCCTTGAGAAGAACTGGCAGCACCATGACCTGAGACTGGCCTTCCAATGTAATCAGCAGACATGTTAGCAACCTACTGGGGTTCCACCTGAAGAAGATTACAGGTTGCAGCTGGGATGGGGGACACTCAGGACAGGCACATACAAAACGAGATCTTATCCCACCTTTGAAGCACCTGCTGGCTTTGCTCCACCATCAGAACTCTGTCTCGGGGCGCCTGGGTGGCACAGCGGTTAGGCGTCTGCCTTCGGCTCAGGGCGTGATCCCGGCGTTATGGGATCGAGCCCCACGTCAGGCTCCTCTGCTATGAGCCTGCTTCTTTCTCTCCCACTCCCCCTGCTTGTGTTCCCTCTCTCGCTGGCTGTCTCTATCTCTGTCGAATAAATAAACAAAATCTTAAAAAAAAAAAAAATTATAAAAAAAAAAAAAAGAACTCTGTCTCCTCTCTCTACACGGGATTAAATCCTTTTATTTAGAATTATTAATAAACCAAATTTGTGCTTCCGAAGGCTCTCCCCTGTCAAAACTTCCAGTAGAGTTGGCATTAGCTTCGCTTCTATGAAGAAAATTTGGTTTTGCTTTCCCATTTCTCTTGGATATCATTCCATGAAAATAATTCAGTGAAATTGAAAACTCTTGACTCATTATCACTTAATAGCCTGGTCATTCTGTAGCATACATGGAATGATTGAGTGAGTGAATTAAGCTTATAATGAAGTCTTCCTTATATATTGACACGCAGTTGATCTTGACCCCAGTATAGCAGGTGATCAGGTAGGAATTATTCTCCCCATCTTCAGCTGAGTTAACATAGGTCTATAACAGTTAAGTGACTCAACCAGAAATGCAAAGTAGGTAGGTGGCAAAGTCGGGTATAGAACCCAGGTCCCCTCATCCCTGATCCCTGATCCAGAACTCTCAGAGGGCACCTAGAAGAATGGTGGCCGGTCATATGGTGAGAGAGAAAATAACCAGTTGTGTTTGGGTGAGCACCTATTATTGGAGAATCACACTGTGTTCAGGGATGTGGATGTCCAAGAAAAGAAGATGCCATAGTTTTGCATCAGGAAGCTTATAGCTTCATTGGAGAGACCGAATTGCTGTACCTACAATTATTTTTAGTGGAAGGTGAGTGAAGGGAAAGAAGAGAGTTCTGGAGTGCCTTCAGAAAGTTCCTGGGGGAACAACTGAAAGTGAATCTTGAGCAGGGATAGGCGTGCATAACCAGACAGAGGCCAGGAGGCGTGACGGTCTGGCAACCAGGCGGTTGTGGCCAGGGATCATCTGGTCGAAGGCAGGAGGTGCAGGTCCCGTCTATGTGGGAGATGAAGATACTGAAGGTGAGACCTAAAGCTCAGCATAGGTAAGGCCTGAGGATTTGGACCAGTGAAGTGAAAAATCGAATAGACAAGGTCACAAGGGACATTTGAGTCATCTCGAGCCACTCTCACAGCACGATCATGACCTGTGATGCCAAGGCGAACGCTGCCCCACAGAAGACTGTGGGCTGGTGTGACGTGGTGGCGGATGAGGTGGGGCTCTTGGTCAGGGCAGAAGCCCGGCCGAGCCTGGAAGGACCGCTGGTAGACACAGCAGTCGAACTGAACCCTGAGGAGGTTTCGGGTTTGAACAGGAGAGAGAACACGTGAAAGTATGGAGTAAGAAGTGGAGCTCCTGGCCTAAAGGAAGAGAAAGTTAGGAATTGTACATAGACACCGGGTAGGATAAGAGATGTGAATGGCTGCTGTGGGGCCTGGGAAACCATTAGAATTCGGGTTTCACATGATAAGCAAATTGGTTCTTGAGGAAAGGAGTGGTATGATGCAAGTAGTTTCAGGAAAACATTCTGGCAGCAGTCTGTAGACAGGCTTGGAACAGGGGAAGATCAGAGGCAGAGAAAGGAGCCACGAGGCCATGCCAGTTATTGGGGTGAGGCCATGGGAGTTGCAGCACCGAGAATAAGGAGGGGGAGAGTGGCCTTGAGGTACATCCCCAGAAGAAAGCAGAAACTTGAGAGGTAGGGGAAAACTCCTGAAGGCCTCGCTTGGGAGACGAAGGAATAGCGGTTCTGTCGCGATGAACGGGGTGGTTTGGAAAGGAACCCCGTTTTGGAGGAGGGAAGGTGATAGGTCACTCTGAGGCATCCAAATTGAGAGACATCCGTCTTTGAGATTACGGACAGATGAAGAGCCCAAGAAGAGGGTGGGACCAGGGATGCGGCTGGCTGACTGCTGGTGCCTGGTGGTGAACGGGTCCCACGGAGGGGACAGGGGTCCAAAGTAAGGAAGCAAGACAAGACAGAGGAGCTGGAGCCAGCACAGGGACTAGGAGGGTGGTGGGAGAAATCCTCTGAGGTCCAGGAAAACACATCTTAGACTGCAGGGGATTTTGACAGTAGTTGGAGATCATCAGGATCTGTCATCAAAGGGAGAGGAAGCAAAGGATGGGAACCGAGGAGGAGGCCAGGGGAGCTGCATGGAGTGGGCGCAGGTGTGGTGCATGGAGCAGTTCCTCTTCTGTCCTTTGACTTTTCCTTCAAGTGTGCCTCCTTGTCCAGACGTTAGACTCCCGACTCTCTGCACCAGCCTTCTCAGCTCTGTTTGTTCTGCAGGGACCTGTCAGGAGAGTGCTCCTTTAAATCGTAATCAGTTAATAGTTAATGTTTCTGAAATGCAAGTCTAAGGTGCATTTAGGGTTTTTGGTTTTTTTTTTTTTTAAGATTTTATTTATTTGAAAGAGAGCGCCAGAGAGAGAGCACAGGTAAGGTGGGAGGGCCACAGGGAGAGGAGAAGCAGGCTCCCCATTGAGCAGAGCCCACTGTGTGGCTTGATTCCAGGACCCTGAGATCATGACCTGAGCTGAAGGCAGACTCTTAACCACCTGAGCCACCCAGGCGCCCCTCGAGTCCAAGGTACATTGAGATTGGGTTTGTGAGTTGCTTTGGAACTGAAGGAAGGTCGTGCAAGACTGTCCGTGCAAGCAGTCTGTCAGTGGGGAGAGAAGGAGAGAGCCTTAAGGAAGGGAAGGTGGGACAGGCAGCGCCGTTTAAAAGGAAGGAGCGAAGAGGTGAAGGAGAAAAGAAGAAAGTGAGCCGGACACCCTTGCAGTGTGGAGTAAGACCTCCACCCTGTGTCTTCAGTGCCCAGGACTGTGGGCAGCTGCCTCCCCGGCTGGCAGAAGGTTCTCACTCGAGGTCTCCCCTTGAAGTCCCTGGGAACCTCCTTTGCACTGTAACTTACTCCTCAATTGTTCCAAGGGGGAGGCTGAGATTTGCTTATTTATCATGAATTGCTTTGTTTGCTCTTGATTTGTTTCCCTACTCAGTACTTCCCTCCACGATTTCCCTGGTTTGCCTCTCTCATAACAGTGGTCCCCTGACTGACGACGTGTGGTTAATACCATCAACTGTGCACCTTGTGGGCACTTGGAATTCAGTAACTTGCTCCTGGGCGTCTCGGCTCCAGGCTTAGGACCCTCATTCCTACAGGCACGTTTTTATCCAAGTGAGTTCCTCCCTGGTCCTAACAGCCCTGATGCAGATAATTCTTTGCCGTTGCTCTTTGTTGCCGGTGAATACGTGATTGCATGTGACCAGGAGGAAAGCATTGCTAGAATCCTAGAATCATGGTGTTGGCAAGGACTTCAGAAATCACCCTATTCAACCGCCCACTCGCAGGAATTCCCTTCAACAGCTTTTGTTTAACTTATTAATAGCTTTTTTTTCTGGATTTAAACTGTTCCCCAAAATAAATATTGGGCGGGTGATCCTGGGAGTGGTTTGAGAGTTGATATTACCAGGAATATCAGGAGGAGCAAGCTTTTTTTAAAAGCCAGAATTTTGCTGGCCTCGTAAGGATCGGGGTCGTAGTGGTCCTTTGTGTGCAGGCTTTGGTTGTCCCGCTGATCCCCGCCCTCCTCCACGGAGACAGCGCTGGATGCTTTCACAGGGGAGGCCCCGTGCGCCCAGGTGATGGGCTCAGTGAAGCCTCAGTCTACAACAGAGGCGCGGCAAGGACCCCTCTCTTTCCTCACTGCCATAGGCCGTTCCAAAGATGTATTTTAATGTTGGACGTGGAGCGCCTGATTTGTGCGACAGCACGTGGGGCCTGCGCCGTTAACCCTGTGTGAATATGGGCCCATCGGGTCTCTGCACCATCGGGACCCCATTCTGCTTTTTTGTCATTTAGCACGCCAAGCTGCACTTAGATAAAACTGTCTCTGGGGCGCCTGGGTGGCTCAGTCGTTAAGCGTCTGCCTTTGGCTCAGGGCGTGATCCCAGCATTCTGGGATCGAGCCCCACATCGGGCTCCTCTGCTGGGAGCCTGCTTCTCCTTTCCCACTCCCCCTGCTTGTGTTCCCTCTCTCGCTGGCTGTCTCTCTCTGTGTCAAATAAATAAATAAAATCTTTTAAAAATAAAAAAAAACCCTGTCTCTGCATTAATAAAGGCGTGGTCTTGGGGACTGGGGGGCGTGGTTTGTTCCCCCCCACCCCACCTTTGGGAAGGATAAAACTTCATAAAGGTGGGCAGGCTTTGCAGATGCTACGTAATACTGGGAGCTCCCCGTCACAGCAGGTCAGGGGTCCCAGGCTGTGCTTCTTGAAGTGACAGAAGATTATGTCCTTTGCTTGCCTGTCAGCTCGCAGTGGCCCCTCTCTATTGGGGGCCTCCTTCCCTAGGTCTGTGTGGGGTGATGGAGGGGTGTGAATGGTCCCATAAAATCTCTAAACCCGCTGTCCACGTCACAGCACTTCATAGTTCTTAGCACTGCATTTTCCAGTTACTCACGTTGAGAGACAAATGCCCTTGTGTCTGCACTTTGAGTGAAAGAGTCAAAAGAATAGCTTATTGTCTTACCTCTGGGCCGGGGCCTGGGAAGTGCAGCAGTTGTATTTTCTGCCCTGGTGTCCCCTGCCCCTAACTCATCCAGGCCTAGCCCCTCGTGTCCTTTCCTGGTTCTCTTGAACATTCCTTGTGTTCTGCCTCTGAACCTTTTCTTACACGTCCTCCAGCCTGCAGGCCTGGCCCTCCTCTGGACTCTCGAAAGTCTGCCTAACCCTGGCGGTCTTATGAAGTCCTGCCTCCTGGAATTCTCCCCTATCCTTCCCAGCCTGGAGTGGAGTCCGCCATGAGAGCTTAAGCTCCAGGGGCACCTGGGTGGCTCAATTGGTTGAGCATCTGTCCGACTTTAGATTTCGGCTCAGGTCATGATCTCAGGGTTGTGAGGTGGAGCTCCGAGTGGAGCTCCGTGCTGGGCTTGGAGCCTGTTTAGGATTCCCTCTCCCTCTACCCCTTCCCTCCACCCTCTCCACCCCACCCTTTCTTTCTCTCTCTCCTTCCCACCCTTAAAAAAAAAAAAGGGTTTAAGCTCTATGAGGGCAGAAATTGGTTTTTTTTGTTAATTACCAAATACTGAGTGACCAGCACATAGTAGATGCTCAATAAATATTTGCCGACTGAAAGACAGCGATTGCTGGCAATCTTAGCTGGCATCTGTTCTATATTACTTCTGTCTGCGTTCATCTTCTTATACACGTACACCAGATACTAAGCTCCTTGAGAACAGAAACCGCGGCCTTTTATCACCTCTAGCCAAGTCCTGAACACCCTAGGAGCTCGGTAAACACTGGTGATTGAGTTTATTACATAATCACTCAGTAACGTTCCCTGAGCTGGGGTAGGCAGGTGGAGTGTCGTGCCCCTGCTCTCTCATATAAAACCACCTGGAGCAGCATTTTCAGCAAGGAGAAGGGTCCCCCTCCTCCCATCCAGCCCTTGGCTATTTAGGTGGATATTAATATAGAGCACGACACTGTTAACATTATATTCCTCTTCTAAAAATTTGCAGAGGACTGTATAGAATTGTTCACGAATCCGTTATCCAGTGGTTGGCTAGTTAATTCCTGAGTAAGCCACTTTGAAAACTGATTATAATCCTGTTTCCAATGGAGAGTTGGGACAAGGCCAAAAAGGGTATATTATTGTGTCTCGTAGGAGGGGAGAACCCAGCAGATAGTCACTGAGTTACGGCGCCAGAGCCTTCCTTTCTTCTGTTATTGTAAATTATTGTTAGAGTAGAAAGCCAGATCAGCAAAGTGAGACTCCGGCACTGCACTTCCTCTGAGCTGAGGGCTTATATAATGAAGAGCTTCATAAACAAACATTGCATAAACTTAATGTGGGATCTCGCCTATTAAAGTTCATGCTGTTTAATGTAAAGCGGGATAATTGTTTCATATTCCTTCGAAGTTCTAAGGTGTCCCTTGCTTCTGGGGTAGTTTAATAAGAGAAAACCTGTTTTATACCCCTCAGAAGTCCCTCGTATATGGCTAAAACAGTAATTTTGCTTCTTGTCTTCCTGCCTTTGTCTCTCCCTTAAGGGTCTCTTCAAACCCAAGGGCCTGTAGGGCCAGTCAGGTAACGTCGGTGAGCTGGTGAGGCTATAGCAGGGGGCGGCGCTAGTCAGCCTGGGTGGGTTATTGCCAAGCACAAATGTGTAGCCCAGATTTGCCAAGGCTTTGGATTTTCAGGAGAAGCTGGGAATCCAGGCTTTTAGGAAATGTCACCTGATTCCTAAATGTTAGTAACTAATTCAAAAAAATGTTAAATCCTTTGCAGGCCAAACCGTTTCTGGCTGTGTGGGGGATGCTTTCTGGGGGAGGGTGGTTTGCTACCTTTGTCCCATCCCTTCAGGCCTTGCTGCCTCTGGACCCTTGAAGATCCCCCTCTCCTACCACTTACCACTTTCATTATGCCTCCAACCATTTTAAGGTGGGGGCGTTTAATTCATTCCCATCCAGAGCCTCTGCCACTGCAGGGAATGCACCACCAAATGGAGTGTTTATGACAATGTTCAGTGCTGGGCAGGTACTCAGCTAAGGCTTAAGGAGAGAATGAGCCCCCACCTTCCTTTCTGTGCTCTGTCCTCTCTTGGAGGGGCGTCACCTATGGCTGTGCAGCAAATGACCTCAGAACTCAGTGGCTTCGCACAACAGTAACGTGTATTTCCTCACAGTTTCTGTGGGCCAGGAATGTGGTGGCAGCGTGGTGGGACAGTTCTGCTCAGGTTCCCCTGTGAGGCGGCCGTCCAGCCCCCACCCAGGCTGCACTCGTCTGAGACCTTGACGGGGTGGAGGACCGGCCACAGCGGCTCACGCTTGTGGCTTGCAGGCCATGCTGGTGGCTGGCAGGAGGCCCCGTTCCTTGCCATGTGGGCATCTGCATGGGACTGCTTGAGTGAGTGTCCTCACAACATGGCACTGGCTGCTCCCTGAGCCAGTGATCCGAGAGAGGGCAGAGCGTGGGCGGCCGCCATGTCCTTTATGACCTCATCTCCCAAGTCAGGCGTCATCATTTCTGCAAAATCGTATTCGGTGTTGAAGGGGGGCCCACACGAGGATGTTGAAAATATCAGGAGGTGGGCATCACTTGTCGCCATCTTGGAGGCTGGCTGTCATAGACCCTCAATAAATCCCTTTTTAAACAAGTGAAATGATCCAACACTGAGAGTAGTTTTTCAAAAAAAGTTAAGGGAATAACAATTATGTAACAGTCATCCCGTTTACTATTATGTTCTTGAGGTCAGCTTCAGAAATTAAATATCCTATTTTTTTTAAGATTTTATTTATTTGAGAGAGAGAGCATGCATGAACACATGTAAGAGAGCACGAGCGGGGGTGGGGGCATAGGGAGAGGGAGAAGCAGGCTCCCCACTGAGCAGGGAGCCCAATGTGGGGCTCGATCCCAGGACCCTGAGATCATGCCCTGAGCCGAAGGCAGATGCTTAACTGGCTGAGCCACCCAGATGCCCCAAATATCCAATTTTTACCGCCCATCTTAGAACTGTCTTCCCTAAATGTGTCAAATCATTTTTAAAATAATTTTAAAAACCTACCTGTATTACCTCTTAGAGTGATAGATTCGGGTAACCAGCTGCTTTTCAAGGAAACCCTTTCAATTATTGCTTACCTCTGTCTGCTCCACGGGGTAGTCCTTGTTCTGACAGTCTCTCAGTTGCCTGAGATGACATTTTTCTACGGAACCTAATGTTTTTTAAGGATTTGAAAGGAAAATCCCCAAGAAGTCGCGTCCTGAACAAAGAGTAGAACCCCTTTCATATATTAATAGCACTTGTGAAGACAAATAGCCCCCCGAGATTCCCCGGGGCCCTCTGAATTAGTAGGAGGGGGCGCCGGTTAATCAGCAGCTACAGACAGGGAGAGGGGTAACTCCATCCAGTTCCTGTCGGGGGATCTATTTCTGGTACCTCCTTTCCAGCCTCCCACCCCAACTCAAACAGCAGGACTGAGTGGGCGCTGCTGGGGCTTACCCACACACACACACACGCACACACACACACACACACCCTCAGGCTGCACGTTACCTTTGCCTTCTTCAAGAACAATCCTTAATATTCATTTTTAACCAGATTTCACCTGAATAAAAACGTTAGGGGAAGGAAAGGTGCCCTGACGTGATTTCCCCTAGAAAATCCCCACTGGTAGCTAGTGCTTATTTGTTCAATAAACAAAACCTTAGGCTGGGAATTGAAGGTCAACACAAGCAGAGTCCAGGAGTGTGCACCGGGGCTGAGGGGCTGTGCAGTATTCGCGTGTGCACCTGGGGAGGGGTCTGCCGTCACTGCCCCCCAAGCCCCACCCACTGCGCTTGGCGGTGGTCTCCGAGTCGGGGCGTTGGTAGATGGAAATGAAATGTATAATTCATAAGGACGAGGTGGTGTGCGATCTGTGGAAGGGCGGTGGTAATTACAGAATTGAGAAATGAGGCCTCAGTGTTGTAAGTAACCTTTCTAGGTTAGAGGCTGCTGTGATAGATGGCCGGCATTGTTCTCTTTGTGACCTTTTTCTGAACTTCCCCTTAGAAGAACAGAGGAAATACAGTTCTGCCTTTTCCCATATTGTTTTTTGAATAATACCTTCAGATGCCAGCTTTTAGCATTTCTGTTCTTCCGTTTGGGGTTTTGCTTTCCCCGCCCCTCCCCATGCTTTGCTGCTTCCCAAAGAAGAATCTAGCCGCTAATTACTTTGTCCCAGTATTAATGGTAAACACAGAGGCTACACAAATATTTGTCCGTATTGAACACAGTCCGTACAGAAAGAGAAAATGGCCCTGCAGCATCCTTTCTCTCCCTCTGCCCCCCACCCCACCCCGGCCAAGCAGGGCGCTTCCAGAGTCGTCCTTGGTAATGGTGCAGGCAGACCGGCAAGAAATGTGTGGGACGTTTGGTAGGAAAATGACAGAGCCAGGGATGGACCACAAGCTCCCATTTGCAGAACAGTCATTTCAACCAGATGTGAATGTGTGTGCAGGAATGATGCTCATTCACATTTAAGCTATCGATGCACTCCTAGGAGGAAAGGAATACCAAGGCTGGGGAACGTGTGCCCTGCATCCTTCCTTTCCTCTATGCAACCTGAAGTACTCAGCGTTGCGCCCTCCTCCCTTCCCTCTGCCGCTGTCGATTTCCTGGTCTGAACTGTGACTCCCTGGTCATGTCCCACAGCTTTGGGCTCTAGGATCAGCTGAAGTCTATCAGCCTCTGTGAAGTCAGGGAACCCCAGAAGAGAGAAAGAAGGAAGATTTCTGTTTGATTCTCACACAAATAGGCATCGTTAAAAAGGCAGCAGAAGAGTTTCACTTAGCCTTGCAGTTGAATCTTGAGTTGAATGTTTGGGGGTATTTGGGGTTGTTTTGTTTCTCGAAAAACCAATCCTTTTGAGGCCAGATGAAAAGCAACTAGGCAGTTCTGTGTCAGAGCCTTTCAAAGTGGGGACAGAATTTGGTTAGCTCCGTTTAGTTGGTTAATGCTGATTGAACACCTGCTGTGTGCAAAGACACCACCCGCATAAGGAAGCAAATATAGGCTCTTTCTCCTCAAGGAACTTCTGATCTCGTGGGGGAATCCAGGGCAGGCCTAAATGCATCCACACCTAGACCTAGTTACGGAGCTGACACTCCACAGAGGTGAGCGTGACAAGCAGGCAAGCAGCGACTGCAAGTGATATTTCAGAACTTTTATTCTGTGGCAGAAAAGAAACTGAGCTCTTCCCACCAGTCATCACTGCCATTCTTTCCAACAGCCACTTAATTGCTCGTAGGTTTTTTTAGTTGAGTATTTAAAAAATTTCCCTAGCTGCCTCCTTTCTTCCCGTTTTCTCTGGTTATTTCTTTCTTTATCTCCAGATAGATAAATAGTTTCTCCTTTCTCGCCCACCACTCCTCCGCTTATATACATTTTAAAGATACAAACTTCCTATGCCAGGCTTCTCCCATTAAAAATACATAGAGCTTTATCGGTTTCTGTTCAGATTTCCCCATGGAAATCCCCATTATCAGAGAAGAATTCAGAAGAGTTGCCTGCTCCCTACCCCTTCTCTTCTTACTTTAAAACGAACGAGCAAATAGTAAGCAGTCCCTGTTTTTATTTCTTCCTCAGATAATCGGCCCAGTTCCACAAACATCATGAATTGAGCATTTACTTTGTTCTTGCCTAGTGCTTGGCAGTAGGGGAAGAAGAATGAAGCCGTAACCTGTTGTAGCTCCTGAGTGTAGAGCGTGACAGCCCATGTCTGTGGAGGACTCGGCCGGGTGCTGTGAGATGTGCAGAGATAAAGAACACCGTCTGCCACTTGGAAATGCTTCCAGTCTCATTGAGAAGCTGATTTGAAACAGTCATGAGTATCATGGCAGGCATGAGTGGAAGAGCCAAACGGCCAGTGGGTGTGCTGTGGGAACACAGAACAGGAGGGCGCCTCGGGCAGGGAAGGCTTCTGGAAGAGGCAGGATTCCAGTGGAGAGCCCAGATGGCTTCAGATGGAAGCCAGAAGAGGTGCTTTCCAAAGGGGCAAACGGGAGCACCGGGGGGTGTCTGGGGGCCCCACCCTGACCACTCCGACGAGCCTGGACCCCTCCCTCCCTTCTTCCTCTCTTCACTTTGTGCCTTGAGCTCCACCGATGTGTGGCATCTTCCTGATTCCATGCGCTGGTTAGCTCATTTGGCTAGAGTAGTGTCTGGTGCTCGAGACAGCAAAATGAACGCCCTGATCTCTTTGGCTGAAGGGTGCTCCATGTCACAGGCATGCAGGAGAGGCCTGGCTCTGGGATTACAAAGAGACCCCATTGTTTGGCTGAAAAAAACAGTTAATGGGCAGATAGGGTGGTGGTCTCTTCATCTGGGGGGACACTGACTCCCCTGCCCCTGACAGAAACATCTTCTGTGCTCCGCCCCACACTTGGCTGTGCATTTCTGACCAAGCGGTCCAGCGGCCCTCCCCAGAAGGATGCCCACCCCTCCGTCCCACGGGGTTGAAGGTGCAGAGGCCTTCCCGAGCCTGTGTCTGCTGTACTTCAGCACCCCCTAGTGTGAGCCGGGAAGAGCCAGGGGAGTTTTCCTCCATGACCCAAACAAACAAGAAAGCAAACTTGGGCTTTGTTTTGTTTTGTTTCAGCTCCTTTAGGAAAAGTTGAGTGTTGGAAGGGTTTCCCTAAATAAGCTACCCTTGGCCAGAGACCTAAAATTTATGCCCATTTTGTTTGGCAAAACTCCTGCTGGAACAACCAACCAGCCGCCTTGGGCACTCCCTCCTTGGTCCCACCGTGGCAGGCCCTAACAGGCTGTGGTCAAGTCCACCGTGTGGTGTTTCCTGCCGCAGAACTCGATGAAGGCTGCACCCTCTGCCCTCTTCTGTGGGTTTGGTCTCCCGGCAAGGCCAGCATGGTGTGCACTCCCCCTGGGAGCAAGGCCTGCCTCCTCCACCGGGCTCTGCTGGCCCCACTCACGCCTGCGCGCTGGGAGACGGGGCTCGTCCTGTACTTCCTGGGTCGGAACCCGCTCCACTGGCCAGGACCCCTCCTGGCCCTATCTGCAAAGTGGCTCAGGTGGTGTGTTAGCAGGCCTCAGCCCCTCTTTCTCAGTCATTCTTTCCCCAAAACGCCACACAGGGAAGGAGGCCTCTTCTGAGGGTGGGGGAGTATCCCTGTTGCCACAGTGGAGACTGACCCTCTGGTATGCGTTCGGCATCTTTACTCAGGGGATTCTCTTTCATATCTCAGGTCTGCGGCCTCTGCTCTCTCAATTGGTGTGCCTCCAGTCGGTGACAATGCATCTCCCTTTCAAAGAACGAGCAGGGTTCCATCTTCAGTCCCTGTTTCTTATTCTCGGCCGTTAGCTGTAGAGAATGGCTCGTGATTTAGCCCCACGCGCCGCCTGATCGGATGGTGCTGAAAGGAAAGGAAATAGGCTAAGGAGGAGCCTTGTCTCTGTCACAGTTCACTCACTAAGAGCTGTGAACCCCTGGGCCTCTCCAGTGCAGGCCCGGGGACCCCTAGCGGAAGGCATCGTGATTCTTCAGCCCTGTGTGTGTTCATCGTTCATCCAACCAACATCTTGGAGGAGTCACTATGAACCCGCTGAAACTAAGTATTAACCAAATGTTTACTGACATTTAAATCAGTAAAGTTGCACATCACTAAGTGATATTACCTTCTTCGTATGCTTTTATCTGGGGTAGAGGGTGAGCCTTGAGTTGATTGATTAGTGTGAAAGAGGCCAGCCTTTTACCCCCTGGCCCGACATCTCGTTTTCACTCCACTGGTGGTACATATCACCTCTCTGATCACGTGAAGGTGCTGCATTTATAATTGATCCCCAGGAATTGAAATTCCAAATTCCCTCCCAGTGCAGAGAAAAGAGGAGCAGCTTCCGGAAGCTGAGAGGTGGCAGCAGGTGGCAGTGGGACTGGAGGACGGGCAGGCTCCCCGGGGAAGCTCTAAGTGCACAGTTCAGCCCTCAGTTTTAGTCATCAGACTAGCAACAAAGCAGAAGAGAAACAATCAACAAAAGGAGCTGGAAAGCCCGTCTAAGGCTTTGTCTCCTTTCTCTCTCAGCCAGCTCTGTCCTCTTCCCAGCTCCGGGTCTTTGTGCTAAGCCCTCCTTCTAGCCCGCCTGTTTGGGGAGCCTGCATCCTGAGTCCTGGGGTCCACGCTGCCCACTGATGGACAGGCCACACGGTGCCACCACAGGGTGGAAAGGGGATAGCACGTGGGAGGGAACGCGCAGGGGCTTTGCGACGCTGACCACGCCCTGTGTCTTCACTGGTTGGTAGGGACCCTGATGGGTGCTTTCTGATAAGTCGTTGAGCTGTATGTTTTTGCTTTGTGCACTTTGTATGTGTCTTATCTTATACAATAAAAAATAATTTAATAAAGATAAAAAAGACTTGAAAAAAGAACCTGCAAGCAGCATATGAGTGGAAAGAATCGGTCTATGTAGACATGTGCAGAAACCTGCTGTTCTCTTTCCCTGGCTGATGGGTGCTTGTAGACATTTATTGAGCACATACTTAGGGAAGAAGTGAGAGCGTAAAACCCGATGATCTTCTAGGTGTGTGGGGGGTGGGAGGCAAGACCAGGCTTTGTCCAGCAACCCTTGGCTTCATGGTGAAGGCACGAGAGACCAGACTGGGAGGTACTTGCAAAGTAGACACAGCATATGTCAGCAGGGTAAAGAATTACAGGGCGGTGTGAGCATTTTTGAAATGAGCCATTGTGGGGTCCACGCTGATTTCTTCCTAGGGACATTTCTCATTGAGATTTAGAAGGAATTTCGAGGCTACCGTCAGAATATACTCCAGACATCTGAGAACTGGTTTCAAATTTATACCACCATCATTAGAAGTTTTGGGGATTAAATTCCAGATCCAACCTTTTCTTCAGGTATGTAGGGACGAAAATTAGGTTTTGGTGCTGCACTTTGTAGAGGTGAAGCAGTGGTCCATTTACACACAGGTTTTGTTTGGTTTGGGTGGTGGTTTTGTTTTTTGGTTTTTTTTTTTTAATACAATACTGTAAATATATTTTCTCTTCCTTATAATTTCCTTAATAACATTTTCCTTTCTCTTGCTTACTTTATTGTAAGAATACAGTATATACATATAACCTACAAATACGTGTTAATCGACTAGTTATGTTATCAGGAAGGCTTCAGTAAAACAATAGGCCATTAGTAGTCTAAGGTTTGGGGGAGTCAAGTTACATGTGGATTTTCAACAGCTTGAAGTGGGAGTTGGGTCCCCAACCCCATGTTTTTCAAGGGTCAACTATATATGTGTTTAGTGCCCATCAGGAAAGTCCCATTCCGAGGCAAGATGTTCATTGCCCATACAGATCAAAACTCTCACTCTGGTTCTAACATTACACTGGAAATGGTCAGTTGAATCAAAGAAGCCAGCTTCCTCTGGGAGACTGTCCAAATGTCGCATGAGAATGATGACAAGATCTAGGCCAAACCGTGGTTGTTATAGTCAACTTTCTATATGGACGTGATGAATTGTTCTAATGTCTTGAGTATTTCTCTTGATGATAGCTGGAGACATTCAGTTAGAACAGAATCACTGGCGAGGGTCTTGAAATGCTCCTCATCAGCACACAGTGTTACGGACACCAGCAGTGTCGCCCGAGGTGGAACTTCTAGAACATCCGTGCAGTGATTTTGCTGCATGCGTATCATTGAGCTGGAACCGCCCACAGGCATGAGTGGGGCGTCTTTCCTGTCTCTCCTTTGAGAGTCAGAGCCTTGCTCCCTGCGGCAGGCCTCCATCCACAGTGCCATCCTGAGCTTATTACAGGGCAAACCTCCTTCTGTGGAGTGTGTCTAGAAATCTTACAGTCCACAGTGTTTGGTGGGCCATCACTGGCTGAGTGCAAGCTAATGCAACAAGTGGGCTCCTGGTCAGCCTCACCCTATGGCTAGTCCCTGAACCTCCATCCCTTGGTCCCTTTGTCCTTCTCATCTACCCAGCACCCCAGTCAAAGACAAAGCTATTTTTCTCTCACATGTCCTGCTCACCAAGGAAGCTATATCTTTCTCAAAATCAAAGCCCAGGTTGGCTTTGGATTCACCAGGCCTTGATCACTAGTTAGATCTCCACTGGACCTTCCTGGATCCCCCGGACATGGTATGAAGTCATCTCTTAGGGACGCTGCTCGCCATTTTCCTAGCAGCCCGCTGGTGACCAGAGGATGGATTCTCTCTCCATCTGGCCGCCCTGATGTGCTCCCCTGCACTCACCCTGCGGCTGTCTTCTGAGCAGATCCCTCGAGCTTTGCGGTTCAATTTCTCTAAAATAGCCTCCTTCCAGTCCTCTAATTTCTGCTGTTTCTCGGGTCCTGTGTTTCTTTGATGTGACCCCTCGTCTCCCACCCCGGGTCACCAGCACAAATAGTGGCTCAGAGCTCATGTCAGCATTTCCGAGTCACCTTATATTTGCAGTGGAAACATAAGATTGAACAACCCATCTGAAATACAATTTTACATTTTGATTGCTTCTGCCCCAGCCATACTGAGGTTACTTTCAATCTACATATATTTGTGGGAACGGGCTTTTTCACTGCAGTTCAATTCAAGTACACCTTATAATATCAGTGATTATAAAATACCATGGACTAATAGAGTGTCTTGCTTCCAAGGAGTTCAAACTGCTTTATAATTCTACCGACCATCATTTATCTTCATACACTGCTGTAGAGACACGAGAGAAAAAAAAGAGAGATTAATAATCACATTTTATAGATGGTGAAATAAAAACTCAGAGAAATTGAGTAACATTTTTCCAGAAATGCACAGTTCTTCCGGGGCTCTCTGATTAGTGTTGCAGATTTATTGCCCAAGTTGGGAGTGGCCGTGAACCTTGCCCTTGTTTTACTAGACACCGTGAAAATGATCGAGGCATCGACTCTGGTCGTCCACTTGAGCAAGAGATTGTACCGTGAATGGGGATGCAGACTTAGGACAGCGTTTCCCCGTGCCAAGGGGGGAAGCGTGGGGCTTGTGGCTAGACAGTTCTCTTTCTGAAGTTAGGTGGTAGGTATTTGGCTGTTGATTATATTCATTTTTGTACCTTTTATAGAAATAAACGAAACAAAAGTGTTTAATGTGTATGCTTTAATATATTTAAGAGTTTTCCTAATGTTTCCACTTATAAGGAAGAAAGTGGGATGAGGAAAAGGGATGCTCTTCGTTTGACTACTATGACACAGACACGTTTCAGATAAGTGATTTAATATGTTTAGATTACCTGCCCTCTGCCAGGCACTCTGCCAGGCACTCTGCTAGGTGCGTGCTACAATGCCTTAATTTCAGCCTCATACCAGCATCAGGAAGTTGAGGCACACAGCTAGACCCTGCCAGCCCCGGATTCCGCCTACGAGCATGTGTCGTTCCCACTCAGCTTGTGTGGTCTCCACACCTCTTGGGGGGTCACTTCTGGCAGGGTCACGTGGTCTGGACGTGCTCTGGGAATACCCTATCCGCTCGGTGTGCTGTTAGGAAAGCTAGTGGAGCGAAATATCAAAGCTTCAATAATTGATGTGTCGAAAATGACAGTTGTTTATTCTCTTTCTGTAGAAAAATAGAATTTTCTGTGTCTTGCTGCGGGAATGTTGGAAAGGAACAATCTCTCTCTTTCTTAGGTGCAAATTTTGTCTGGCACTTCACGTATGTTTAAAGTATTTTTGATGTCCCAAAATAGCAATGAGGAGACTGTAAGATGATTCCGTAGGGTGGCAAATGAAGGATGAGTCATTAACAGAACCTGGGTGATTTGGAGCCCAATGGGAAAGGCCCGTTTCCCAAGCCAGCAGTCCTACCTGCTGTGGAACGGAACTGAGAACAGAAACAGCCCCCATGGAAGAAACCAGAATGTTTTCTTTTTGTTCTTAAGTATGTAAACTTTGAAACAGAAAGGCCAAGTAGTGGGCCTCTTGTCATAGGGCATGTTGCCAAAGAGATGGTGCCAGCTTCCGGGGAAACTGGTGCCCGCTAAGGGTGTGGGGTTGAAACAGAAAGATTCCTTCTGCAAATATGGAGGGAGCACCTTGTGCCCAGGCATTGTGCTAGTGCTACAGACACAGCAGTGACATGGACACAGGGTGGGGGTGGGGCACGCACTCACCCTGCCCTGTGCCCCGGAGGCCACCCCCGCTTGTCCTCTTACCGAGACTCAGCTCAGACTTCTCCCAGGAAGCCCTCCCTGCTTTGCCTCTCCACCCCCCAGTCACTCCCCCTTCATGCACTGGGCACGCACTTGGCACATTGTACGTTAGCTGTTGGCACACTCTCGCCTGCAGCTACAGTGAACTCCTGGAGGGGCCATGGGGTCTGGTTTATTTATTTTTCTATCTTCAGCACAGTGCATGATGCACAGTGGACACTTAGGAATGGCGGTTTGGACATTCGTGTGAGCGAATGCGTGAGTGGAGGTTGAACCAACGTCTCTCTCAGACTAATGGTTGGTGAGAATGGTCTTCACTTCGGCCAGGAGTCCATGAGCCTCAGCAACCGCCAGATGGGCCTCAGGTGCCCTGAACAAAAAGAAACTGATTTTAGGCCTCCCTTTGAACTTCCAGGGGCTCAGAGCCTGATGGACCAGCAGCACGGGGAACAGGGCAGGTGCAGGGTCACAGCAGAATGGTCTTCATCCCCCTGAGGATTACTGAGAGCCAGGTAGAAAAGCACCTTCCTCACCTAAGGGCCCCCAACCTAGGTGTTGAGCAGGCGTTTAAGGAGCGCGTGAGACACAGACCCTGCCCCCCCAGAAGGCTTCACGGGGCAGGAATGCGAGCACGTGCTCAGAACAGCTGGTGCTCAGTTCACGTCTACTGGACCAAGCGGGTTATTGGTGTTTGTGTATTCATCTCCTGGCATGGCCAGCACGGAGAAGGTGGGCGGCGTGTGTTTGAGGAGGAGGGAGGCGGGGAGGGGCCAGGCTGTGGCAGAGACGTGATCAGGATATCGTGTATGCCGGAAAAGGAATGAGGGAGAGTTTGGGGGTCGATTGGAAAAGATTGAAAGCAAAGGCAAGAGGCCAGTAGGGGGTTAGGGAGGGTGGAGGCCCAGACTGAAGAGGCACAAGGTCGCTGGTCTCCCTGGGAGCTGAGGGCGGCACTGGCTTCAAGAGAGTTAAGAAGAGATGGGCTCTGGAGACCTAAACCGTGAGGCCTTTTCAGCCCCATCAGCACCCTGGAGGCCCCTGCAAACCTTGCCACTCTCGCTGGCCCTTTTGCTGGAATCGGTTGGTGAGCCTACTACCAGTCTGTGTCCTCCGGGCCCCCACTCCCGGGGTTCGTGCCCGCACAGAGGCCTGCTGTCCCTCAGGTGAGATCCTGCCCTTCGTGCCCAGCTTCCATTCCCTCACGAACATTTACCCCTCCTGCTCTCCTCTTTGTTTGTGCTGCCTTAGAACTTTCCGCCTGAATCACATATTTTAGCACTTCCTTATATTTAATAAAGGTTTATTCAATCACCAAATCCTTATTGATTGAGTGGCTACTAAATGCCAGGCTGTGTGCTGCCCCATGGACGGAGCAGGGGGAGACACAGTAAGCAGGTTATTGGGGAAGTGCTGTAAAGTGACATTTATGGCACTGGAGATGGAGACTAACTGGTGTCAAGGGAGGCCTGTCTGTGGCGGTGACAATTAAGCTGGGGTTTGAAGGATGAGAAGGAGGCAGCCATCTGAGCTCCAGTGAAGGGAGCATTCGAGGCAGAAGCACAAGGTTGCACGGAGGCTCTAGGTCCAGAAAGAGCTGGGGTCCTCTAGAAATTGAAATTGAAAGGACAGTGGAGAGCAGGGCAGGTTCTGATCGCCGAGGTCCCATGGGCCTTGGAGGGATTTAGGTTTCAATCCGAGTGCAGCAGGGGCCTCTGCAGGCCTGAGAGCGAAGGGAGAGGCGGCCCGTCTGCTCCAGCAGCTGTGCAGAGAACCGCCTGGAGAAAGGAAAGGCCAAAGGACTGACCCAAGAGGGGGCTCCAGGTGGCCAGGGCCAGCGCGGTGGCAGCAGACGTGGATAATCAGGGGCCAGTCAGAGATCCTTGCCAGCGGCCACATGGATGGATTGGTGGTGAGGACGAAGGGAGAGAAGGGAACCAGAGAGCATCCCAGGTTTCCAGCATGAGCAGCAGGCAGGAGGGGCCGTGAGTCTGTTCAGGGGGAGGAACAGAGGGAGGGACGTGTTGGGGAAGGGAGGCCAAGAAGAGTTCCCTTGTAAACAGACTAAGTTTGAGGCGACTGTGAGTCATTCCCAGGGAGGTGCTGGGCCGTCAGGACCTAAATCTGGAGCTGAGAAGGGTCCAGCATGGAGATGGACGTTTGGAAGTGTGAGTGGAGTCTAGACCTGCGGCAGTGGAAACGACTGCCATCGGCTTCCTAGGGTGCTGGAAACAATCCCCACAGAACGCGCAGGACTTAGAACAGTAGCTGTTTACTCTCTCACAGGCCTGGAGGCGAGAAGTCAAAAATCGAGGTGTCAGCAGGGACACACTCCTTCTGAAGCCATCTGGGGAGGATCCTTGCAGGCCTCCTCCAGCTCCTGGTGGCCCAGGCCCCATCACCTCCATCCCCACATGGCCATCTTCCCTGTGCGTCTGTGTCCCAATATCCCTTTTAAAAGGACACTCGTCCTGCTGGCTTCAGGGCCCCCTACCCCAGCGTGACATAACCTTCACTAACTACATCTGCAGCAGCCCCACTCCCAAATAGTGTCGCATTCTGAGGTGTTGGGAATTAGGGCTCCAACCTGTCTGTTTGGCACTTGGCACAATTCAGCCCATAACCGTTACCTAGAACAAGGGTGCAAAGAGAGAAGACAAGGGGTCCTCGGGCTTCCCCCTGGCGTAGCAGGTAGCTAGAGGAGGACAAGCCAGCAAAAGAAACGGAGAGGCAGGACAGATGCGGGAGCGTGTGGTGTCGTGAAAACCCTGACCGCGTGATTCAGGGCGGAAACGGGATGGGACAGTCACCCATGGGAAAGACGTGCGCCTCTCAGGTCACAGAGCTGAGAAGTTGACCAGTGGATGTGACATGACAGCAGGGCCGTGCTGGTCTGGACCATGCCCTTGAGTGGAGCAAAGCGTGGAAGTCCAGCTGGAGAAGGGCGAGAAGATGGGGGGCAAAACAGAGGAGCTTCAGGAGACTGCCTGGAGATTTGGGGGGTCAGGGGTGGAGGAATGGGGTGACAGCTGCGGGGACATGAAGGGATAGAGGAAGGGTTTGGTTTCGGGTTTGGTTTGCTTTGTTCTTGTGTTCTATTTTATTTTTTGAAGTGGGAGAATCCGGAGCGTGTTTGCACTCTTGAATTAGCTGTTTTCGCGTCTGTGTGCCGGTGTTGCACACCAATGGTGTTCAGCCTTCCTTGTCACGTGGGCTAGTGTTGCCATCCCAGCCCCTCGAGGACAGGACTGTGCCTTCTATTTCTTTTGTCCTGCAACCTGACGCTTGAGCGTTCGTCGCCGTCCCAGCAAGAATCATGTTCCACTGTACATGTCCTGGTATCATGAATGGCTGCCGCTTCCTTTTCTAGTAGAGAAGGGACTGAGCGGTCTTCACAGACCCCGTTCAGGTAACATCAGTTGACGAAACCCTCGTCTGGTGTTTCTTGCCAGAGAACATCACTGAAGTGCCCTTTGCACCAGTCTTGTGTGTGGGATTTGGCCTTGCACGTCCTCAGGGAACAGAACCTGGGAAATGGGTTTCCAGAGGTTCCACACGACCTGCTTCGGGGCATGAGAACCAGGTGATTAATCTGTTAGGAAGGTCAGCCCCATGGTCAAGTCCAGAGATGCCGCCATGAGAGCAGCCCAGTGTGTTCCCAAGCCCCGACCTGCAGACGATGAGGGGCAAAAGCCCAGGTCACAGGAGTAGGGAGACAGAGGTGCGGAGACGCTTGATCCCGCAGCAGCAGCCCGCCAGAGCGGAGCTTCGCAGGAACCAGGACAGGCGCTCGTCCCCCGAGGAAGAGGCCTGAGTCTGCATGTGAGAGGAGGCAGGCAGACACACCAACACTCTAGAACAGAGAGGACAGAGAGGAAGACAGATTCTGACACATGGAATAAGACAGATTGCATTGCTAGAGGCAACCTGCAGTCATCTGATCCATTTACACCATCCATAATTGTAGCTGAGATGACTGGCAGGTGACTTCCAGGGGACTCTGGAAGCTCTGGGGTGCGGGGGCAACCCTGGACACAGTGACCTTGGCCAGTTATGGGACTAAAGGCCCCATGACACAGGGCAGTCTGGCAGGGATGTATCCTAAAGCAACCATAGACCTCCCCAGTGCACCAGTGCCAGAGGGAAGAGCATCCTTCCATGTTCACACAAGCTGTCAGCAACCGGGATTGGAGGACACAAAGACCCACAAGAGGGTGACATGACGACAGAACCCTGGCAGCTGAAGATGCTAGCAGTGAGGGGACGGAGAAGACCCATTAAGTAGGATCAGTGGCAGCCTGCACCCCCCCCACACACACACAGTAACTCCATACCAAGCCTGGGAAGACCTACCCCACCTTGACCAAGCCTGGGAAGACGCACCCCACCTTGACCAAGCCTGGGAAGACCCACCCCACCTTGACCACGCCTGGGAAGACCCACCCCGCCTTGACCACACCTGGGAAGACCCACCCCGCCTTGACCACGCCTGGGAAGACCCATCCCGCCCTGGCCAATCCTGGGAAGACCCACCCTGCCTTGACCAAGCCTGGGAAGACCCACCCAGCCTTGAACTCTGGCAAAAGAATGTTTTGAGCCCAGAATGAAGACTGGCACTCTAGAAGCACCTGGCAGCGGTGCTTAATCTCCAGCTCTGAGGAAGTGAGGAAACTCCTCTTTACTTCTGAAAAATCAAGGCTTTGTAACAAAACATGTTGATTTTTGTTGGTTTTTTTCAATGCTATATCTGGAGACAAAAGATTAGCCATGAGAGCAAATTTAAAAGAGCAAGGTGGGTTGGTGCTTTTTAAGTGGGGAAAATTCAGCTCGAAGCACCGAGACAAGTGGAGGTGTTTTGACCACACTCTTGCTCCGTCCTCCCGTGCTAGCTGGGTGAAGATAACCCAGACGGAGCCGTCGCCCCAGCTCCCACTGCTCCCACTCCAGGCTCCTGAAAGAGTAGGAGAGTGGCGTCTTCTGGCATTGCTTAATCAAGTGGGAAATTTACAGAGAAAACAGAAGCTGGGCTGATGCATTTCATTATCAGCAGAGCGCCTTGAGCCACATTTTTTAAAGCTGTGTTCATATCTCATACTTTGAACCTGGTTTTCTCCGAAATGTACCCCTACTTAATCATGACACATTCTTAGAAAGAAAATGCACTCTGTGGTCTCCTTGGTTTTCATCACTAACTACGTGTGAAAATTTCCCTTTGTATTTAGGTGGTTTCCTTTGGAAGCTCCGGCACGTAACCTTGTCTATCACGTGAAGGGACATAATCCTATAGTCAGGAACGGGTTTATAACGGAGTTCTGACTGGTACCCAGACTGTGGATTCATGAACAGGGTTCTATAATTATAATATTAGAGGACTTTTCAGCAGCCTGACTTTTTAGAAGCTGATAGTAAAAAAAAAAAAAAAAAATAGTGTTTCCTTACAAAAGTGTGGTTCAGACTCCTAAGGAAGATGGATCATTGGCATTAATGGATTTTGGATTTAATCCCCTTATTCTGCATAGAGGCAACTATATTACTGAAAGTAGAACACCTGTACTTAAGAATTCCTCTGTAAAAAAAACCAGGTATTCTCTAAAGATTGGTTTCCTGGGTTTTCGGTTACAAAAGATAACTCCGGAGTCTCTCTAAAGTGGTTACCAGCTCATCTGGTTGGAGTATAATGGTAATGAAGTCAACGGATGTGGCTCCCTGTAGGTCTGTTCTAGACCTACCCTTCATCTCAGCCGGCCATCTGACCATACTCCCTGCTTACCGGGAGCACCAAGCCCAAGAATGGAGGGATCACTGCCATGTAGTACAAGAACCACAGGTTCTTTAGAGGGGGGCAGTCATGGTACCCCAGGTTTGAAAAATAGGATTTTATGTAGAGTTCATATAGAAGTAGCTGCCCGCACTTCCAAATTGCTAATGATTTCTCCCATTCTTCCTTTTCAGGGCCCCTGAGATCATCCTTGGTTTACCATTTTGCGAAGCAATTGATATGTGGTCCCTGGGCTGTGTCATTGCGGAGCTGTTCCTGGGCTGGCCGCTCTATCCAGGAGCTTCCGAGTATGATCAGGTGGGTCCAGGTAGCTCAGGCGTTCACAAGAGGCACTTCCTTTGTAACGTGATACACAGATGGGGTTATAGGGTGTTTCCTTGTCTCCCAAACCTTGCTTCCCATAGCAGTGCTTTTCTTTCTTTATTCCTCTTTCTTGCCCCCTTTTCTTCTATTACTTCTTTCTTTCTCTAGAAAATCGTCACTTTTCTCAAAGGCACTAGAGCCATGAGTACACCATATGTACGGTGACAGGAAACGCCCTGACCTCATTCTCATCTTTTCTTGCAGATTCGGTATATTTCACAAACACAGGGTTTGCCAGCTGAATATTTATTAAGTGCAGGGACAAAGACAACGAGGTTTTTCAACCGTGACACAGACTCACCGTATCCTTTGTGGAGGCTGAAGGTAGGAAGAGCGTCCCCTCCTCTCCTCCCCAGTGCCCAACACTCAGAGAAGAAAGGCACTGTCCGCTTAGTGGGGAGCTTTTGCCATCGGCACATGGATCCTGGATTTCGCTTTGATTCAGTCAGCAGCATGGGAGAGGGGGCAACCATTGTTGATATATGGGATGGATGAAGTCGGAAGTTCAAAAGCACCACTTTGTTTGGCCTGCTGCCTGTGAAGCTCAGATCCCAGGTTTTGGTGGCTTAACTCCTGGGATATAATCCCAGTAAACCATGATGACTTGTTGGGTTTGTGCTGGAGACAGAAATGAACCACCCCCTACCCTCGAGGAGCTCCCAGTCCAAAGGGAGTCTGGACACATGTGGCAAGCCCAAGCCCCCCCACCCCTCTCCCCCCCNCACCCCCGCTGTCACAGGTGCCCTGTCCCTAGTAGGAACAGAGTGTGGGGCCAAGAGGAGGGAGCCTTGAATCCTGCCTGTGGCAGAGGGTCAGGGAGGAGCATTTGAGCTGGGCCCGAAGGGATGAAGAGGGTGTTCCAGGCAGAGGAAACAGCCTCAGCAGCATGGCATCGTAAGGCTCTAGGGAGGGGTCTGTTTGTTGCAGCCAGCAGGTGGTAAAGCGCACTGTTGCACACCGTAAACTCTTGGGTGGTTTTACTTTAACAGAAACATATTTTGCTTTCACTTTGATCTGTGCCTTGTAATTAAAATTAATGTATTTTCCTGGGAAGGAGAAAATAATGCAAGTCTTTTAAGTATGTTTTATGTTCATTTTAGGTGTTTCTTTTTTTGCAAGAGAGTAGGTGGGGTTTTTTGTTTGTTGGTTTTTTGTTTTTTTTTTTTTTTTAACAGAAACCACAGCCAAATTCTAATACGATTTAATGATAAAGTGTGGCCAGTAGTTGCAGATCTAGAAGAAAGATTTGAGAGCTCAGCAAGCACTCTGAGGCTATTGATGAGAGGGCTGTCATTTGACAACTGTGAGAGTGAGCAGCTCAAGGTCAGGTCCAGTGAAAAAGAGTTCCAGGGTGGAGGAGAGTGAGGCCAGCCAGCGGCAGGGTTTGCTTCTGTCTTAGTGAGGAGCCTCAGTCCTCCGTGTCCAGCTGTTCGGGGGATCAGAGCCTGGATCCTAGCAGCTCCAGGTGTGACCTCCCTGAGTGAGATTTTGAGGATCAATTACCTGCGATCCATGGGAAAGTCCAGAAACCCCTAGTAATTGGAAAGAGCAGCTTCCTAGACGAAGGCCGGTGCAGGCACCATATGTGCATGGCCCAGCCCCAGGCAGACTCTGGGGCCAGCTGCCGCTTCCTGGCCATGCAGCCTTGGCAGACTCCTTAAGCTTTTCATTCTTCTTCCTCCGTCTAGAACATGGGTTGGTCACTGTCCTACCTAGGATGGTTACGAAGAATGTTGAATGCGCTCAGGTGCTTTAGAACAGTGAGAGCCTCTGGATGAGAGTTTGAGAAATACAATTTAAATTTATAAAACCATGTACAAAAAAGCCTCTGCTTTTCCACATGTGGAATCTCACCTTATCCC
Source organism: Ailuropoda melanoleuca (assembly GCF_002007445.2). NCBI lineage: Eukaryota > Metazoa > Chordata > Mammalia > Carnivora > Ursidae > Ailuropoda > Ailuropoda melanoleuca. The sequence goes on along the minus strand of NC_048218.1, from coordinate 198,420,805 downwards.
TTAAGCTCAGGGGAGAATGAAGGGTTCTCAGGGATGTGGCATATTCTTGTTGGAACCCTCTGGGTCTGATTCAGAGTAGGCCCCGACGGGTGTTTGTGGGAAGGAAGGAGAGATGAGTTAGTGTGGAGGATGAAGAAAGAAAGTAATTGAGTGAGCAGGTCACTTTAAGAAGAATCAAAGTGTCCTCTGAAAGATGGGGGAAAAGACCCTCCATGAGAAGCAGAAGTTCCAGGGTTGGAGTCACAGTGACGAGGAAAGACTTCATATGACCAATCAGTCAGCTTTTGCCTCTTTTGACCAGACACCAGATGACCATGAAGCAGAGACGGGGATTAAGTCGAAAGAAGCAAGAAAGTACATTTTCAACTGTTTAGATGACATGGCCCAGGTAAGCCCCATGGGTGAGTATGCAATGTTAGCCCTTTACAAACCAAGCACAGCAAGACTTCTGCGCAATGTAAGATGGCGGGTAGAAATTCACATTACTCAAGGGCAGTGGTTGACCTTGACCTTGACCAGTGATATGCCACTCTTAGTAAGAATACTATTGGGTTAACGGAACATTTTCAAAACCTTACCAGCTCTTTAAAAATAGCTTCAGTTTATTGGTTCCCATTTGTTAAAAAAGAAAAAAAAATTACTGGCCAATCTCAGTGATGTTTTCATGAGAAGAATTCAAGCTCATTAGCACATTTGAGTCTCATGCCCATGATTCAGTGTATTAATTCCCTCAGGCTGCTGTAACAGGGTACTACAAACTGTAACAGGGTACTACAAGACAGCAGACATTTATTCTCTCACAGTTAAAGAGGCTAGAAGTTTGACATTCAAGTACCACCAGGGCCATGCCCCCTCTAAAGTCTCTAGAAAGAAACTGAGGCATGTCCCATGCCCCAGTCCTCGTGTCTGCTGGCCCCTGGCAATCCTCTGTATTCCCCGATGTGTAGCTGCATTACCCTGACCTCTTCATCCTTCTTCATGCTGCCTTTATTCTGGGTTTCCCCTTGTCTGTGCAACCATACCTCCCTCTTCTTTCTCTTATAAAGACACCAGTCATTGGTTTGGAACCCTCCCTATTCCAGTATGACCTCCTTTCAACTTGATTGACATCTGCAAAGACCCTGTTTCCATATAAGGTCACATCACAGGTTCCAAGGATTAGGACTTAAACATATCTTTTGCTGCCACACAACTCAACCCACTTCAGTCAGTCTCTCTCAGCTCACTGGAGGGACCACAGGCTCTCACCTTTGTGCCCAGAGAAAATTCTAGAACTTTACCTATTTTTAGTGAAAAGACTAGCCTAAAATCAGGACAACCCAAAGAGAGTTTTTCTTAAAAGCAATGAGAAGTAAAGCTGTAGACCAGTAAACACTCAGCACACTTCTTACTGAAGGTGAGTGTAACCAAAAATCATGATTCTGAGTAAAGGATACTTGTTGGTTGATTAGAAGCTTAGATTGTCTGAGAAAACTGAAATTGCTTTCCAGAGCATGTCTTGGAAAATAATAGAAAGCACCACAAAACAAGTCTTTCAAAAGCTGTCCTAGGCTTGCTCTTGGAAGAAAAATCCTGTGTTCAGATATCCTGCTCATCTTAGCCAGAGGTAAGCCCCGTGAACAGGGGGCCTAAATTAATTCCAGCCCTAACTCAAGGCACTGCCAGAGGACACAAACACTACAGACGGAAGAAGAGGTCACATCGGCCTTGGCAGGTTAAATAAATACCCCTTTTTGCATTTCGTTTTTTACTACTTGCTTGTAGTTACTGTTTTTTCTATTGTGGTAAAACATGCATAGTGTAAAACTGACCGTTTTAAACCATTTTGAAGTATCTAATTCAGTAGTATCATCCACATTGTTACGCAACCAGTGTCCAGAAGTCTTTCCATCTTGTGATTATTTTCAATGACGTGTGAGTTACATTTCAACTTAACTGATGGAAGCTGGAGCAGTGCACATCCTGTCACATCTGCGTATTTTCGAGAACCGGCAGCGGCCCGCCTCCTTCCCCGCGCCTGGCCTCCCTCTGCCTTCCCTGAAGAGGGAGCAGCCACAACCTCTAGGCAGTGACAGCCCACGGCAGGACTGGGATAGGGTGACTGAGATGGGGCTGGAGTTCCGGGCAGAGAATAAGGGCGACCAGGGGGCAAGGGGGGCACCGTGGGGTTTTGGTAACCTGTCCCCATTTCCCTCCAGGTGAACATGACAACAGATTTGGAAGGGAGTGACATGTTGGTGGAGAAGGCAGACCGGCGGGAGTTCATTGACCTGTTAAAGAAGATGCTGACCATAGATGCCGATAAGAGAATCACTCCAATTGAAACCCTGAACCACCCCTTTGTCACCATGACACACCTGCTCGATTTTCCCCACAGCACACAGTAGGTGTCTTGCTCGAGGCTTTTTACCAGGGGTCAGCAAACGTTTTCTTTAAAGTCTCAGACAGTAAATATTTTAGGCTTTGCGGCCATATAGTAATCTGTCGCAACCACACAGCTCTGTCGTTAGAGCTGAAAGTAGCCGTAGACCATACGGGAGCCAGTGAGTGAGGCTGCGTTTCAATCAAACGTTATTTGTGAAAACAGGTGGCAGCCAGATTGGGCGGCCCGCAGCCATACTTTGCTTTACACCAGAAAGGAGGGAATGGTGGTGCATGGGAGAGCGCGAGGCAGGAAGAACCGGCCCCTGGGATCTGTGCATAAAGGGAGTGCTCAGAATGGCAGCATCTGTGAAGCAAAGCCACTTGCAGTGCCAAAGTTCACTCCCAGCACCATTCTGGAGTGGCCTCAGTCTAGTCGGGATTCGGGTTGGTCATTCGGTCATTCATCCATTCAGCGGGCTGTGTGCTGTGCCATGTGTGGGTACAATGTGGGGCAGAGCAGACGGGGCACCCCGCCCACTGGGGCTTCCAGCCTGTAGGTGAGAAAGACACCAAGCAGATGATCCCAAAAAAAGCCGGCTGTTACCAGGGAAAGTAGGCTGCCGTCGGGGCAGGGCAGGGCAGCCCCCGAGGAATGACCGCCAAAGGACAAGCAACAAGGAACCAGGGACAAGGCCGGCAGGGGCAGGAAGGGCACTGCCCACGTGGGAACTCCCCGCATGGGCAGCACGGGGGCTGGGGTTCCAGAGGGAGAAGAGGCCTCGGGATGAGCCGGGCAGGGTCCCTGTCTTAAACATTTGGGTCTTCATCCCAAGAGCAGTGGAAGTCCTGGAGGGACTTCTAAGCAAGGGTGGCTGGTTAGAGTTGCGTCTAACAAACACTGCCTGCTCTGCTCCATCAAGTCAGAGGAGCTGGGAGACCAAGTGCCCGTCCCGGTTGGTGACGTGCAGTTGTAGGTGGCCCGTGGGCTGTTTGCGGGGAAAGAGCAGCCAGTTTAGCAGGTTACAGGACTGAGGGAAGGGGAAGGAGAAATAAGAGTAACTAGAGGGGCCCAGTGGGGTTCTTCTGATATGAAGAGACTGGAACAGTTCAAGACGCTAGCAGGAAGTGTCTGTGGTGAGCGAGGGATTGAAGAGAAGGATGTAGACGTTCCCTGAGACGCCGGGAGGGGCCAGGATCGCAAGGCCATTGTCACCAGAAGGGGGGTGCATGGGTGTCAGCAGGCACGCTGGCTGGATGAGGGAGTCGAGGATGTTCTTCAGGCAGCTCCTGTCTTCCTTTGTTGAGAGCCAGCCAGTTGGTGGCTGAAGAAGCGTAGGAAAGCCTGGGTAGTTGTGGGGGGAGGTGGCGGAGCAAACTCACCAGAGCCCTGTGGGGCAACTGCGGAACACGGAGGTCGGCCACGCAGAGTGGAGAGGGTAACCGGACCCCCAGGTGAGGGCCTGGAGAGAACAGACAGGGAGTTGGGGTCATCCAGGTTGGAGCTTTGCCAGGCTGCTAAGAGGAAAAGACAAACTGACAGATATAGGACGGTGGGAATCCAAAATGATGGTTGTGGGAGGCCTAGCTGTGAAAGGGAAAAGAAGCGAAGATGGAGGGGCCAGAGGGGCTGAGTGGGCTGATCTCCTCCAAGATTGGTGATTTTAGTAACAGCCGGAAGAGCCAGAGGGGCAGGGGTGCAGCTGGGAGATGCGATGCTCGGGTTTGCAGTGTGGGGACATGGGGCAGTCGTGGTTGGCCGGGAGTGGGTGGCTCGGACTGACAACAGGCCCCCGGGATGAGAAGTAGCCGAGAAGCCGGAGCACCTGACGTCTGAAGCTTCCCCCGTTAGGCAGGGCGTGGGGCGCCGTGGAGGACTGAGGGCACAGGCCTCAGTGACCAACGAGGAGAGGTGGTGGTGGCAGGACAAGAGGTGTGTGTGTTTTCAGAGGCTGTAGTAACAAAGCACACTGAGGGCCTGACTGGCTTAAACAGCAGAAGTTCATTTTCTTACAGTTCTAGAAGACCGAGACCAAACACCAAGATCAAGGTGTTTGGAACCATTGGTTTCTTCTAAGGCTACTGCACCTGGCTTGTCAATGGCCATCTCCTCCCTCTCTCCTCACGTGGTCCTTCTGTACACACCTGTGCCCTGATTTCCTCCTCCTCATAGGGAACTGGATGAGGGCCCACCCTGAGGGCCTCACTTTACCTCTTTAAAGATCCTATCATCAATGTACTGTATGGTAACTAATATAACAAAATAAATATTATTTTAAAAAATAATAATAAAAAGTAAAAAATAAAGATCCTATCATCAAATGCAGTCCCGTTCTGAAGTACTGGGGCTCACAGTGTAGGGATTGGGGCACCATTCAGCCCATAACAGAGGGTAATGAGGGCTAGCACTTCAGCCTCTCAAGCTCGAGGTACTGGGGATGTGAAAGAATAAATAGTCCCATCCCTGGATGTCTGTGGGGAGAAACAGTTTGCTCAAGAGACCGCGAGAGTTTAGTTTGGGTTAGGAGGACATAGGAATGCACGAAGAGGCCGAGGGTAAGAGACATCTGCATATCCTGGCTGGCCCTGCCATGACTTATCCTGCCGTGTCTTAGGGCTGGACTTGACCCTCTCCGAGCTGCAAGAAATGAGTGGGTGGCACCCTCATTACCTCCTCTAATTTCAGTGCCAGTGCTTATCAGTTGATGCTGAGTAAGTCAGATCCCACTGCAACAAGCAATGTTTGCTTGCTGTGAAGCCACCCATCTCCCTGACAGAGAAGGAACTCGGACCCTTCCCTCGCAAACTCTCATTCCGGAATCTGTCCTGTTTCTGGGGTGGTAGGAGAAAGTCAAGGAGTCAGTCTGTACAACAGAAGAACGGCACATTTGGTGATTTCCTGGATCGGGCTCCCGTGAGATCAGTCTTTTTATATTCAGGGGCGAAGTGATATCATTGTGAAACAGCATGGCGGGAGATGGAGAGAAGTGCTCTCTAAGGCTCCAATCAGCCATCTGCACAGTCCATGAGACAGACACGCACAGAAAGTCAGGGCGTGGTTGAATGACCCCAGGGCCCTGCCCGTTTCTGGGTCCTGTGAAGGAAGCAGCAGTACAATGCTTATTGTTCTTGGTGAAAACCAAGCTTGGAGACCCTGAGCATCAGCTTCAGGTTCAGAATTTGGTGTCGGTCCAAGAGGATCCCTGGCAATTCAGAATTCAGAAAATGGGCCCCCCAGAAGGCAAGACAGGTCTTTGAGCACACCTAAGCTTACCTGAGAGTAGGCCTAACCCCTCAGGCTCCCTAGAACTGGCTGGGAAGACCATGAGAGCTACAGGGCGAGAAGAAACTCCAGCCCACACTGCTGAAGACACCCCCTCAACCCCTGGGGCTGGGCCAGAGCTGCCCCAGCATCTAGATTAACAGGTGAAAGGGACCCCACCCATTTCTCCATACCAGGGTGCTAGTGCACAAAATCCTTAAAAACCATTCTCACAGAATTAACCTGAAGCGCAAGCGATTGCCTGTCTCCATGAAACTCAAAACTCAGACCACTCCAGTTAGAAAATTCATCGTCTAAAAGCTTTGGGTTGAATTGCCACAAAACCACATAATAATGCTTTAGATACGTTCCAAAAAGAATACAAAACCCATCATTTTATTCTTTCAGCTTCCATGTGAAAGCACTTAGCAGTTTGCTTGGTACTGAGTAGATGCTCAAAGCATGTTGGCATTACCAGCTTTATTAGTAGTATTTTTAGCCCTTAGTTACCATAGCATAGGTTTTTCTTTCTCTCCAGGGTCATCAGTCAGTAAGTGTTTATTTCGTGTGCATTGTGTGGCCGTTCTAAGTAGTCATTAACTCAGAAAGAAAGGATTCTCTGAGCATCCTTTCATGGAAACGATGTTTGGGGACAGCCCACAAACCCAGCTGGCCCAAAATCTAGCATACCCATAGTATACATTTGTAATCTTAAAGTAGTAGAAAATTAACATTTTATTTCTGTTCCGTTATTACATTATTTATAATTAAAATAAATATTTAAAATTGAAATTTAAATGCTGTTTCACTATCCTAAAGATTAGTATTTGAGGAAAAGTAAGTTTAGTGAGAAGACAGAAGTGAATGAGAGACAATGTATAAATTCTGAAGGACGCTTTATGGTCAATTTTCAGGAACTCAGTGGTTGAGGCCACTGTGGCTTTCCTTTTCCTTCATGCTGGTGTCAGCAACATTTTTATACTTTACTTTCCTAACTAGGGTTTTATTTTGATTCACAGATGCAATGGAGGAAGGAAAAGAGGGAGAGAATTTTAATTTCATGTAACTGGGCAGGAATGAGAAAAGCAAAAGGATGAATCGGGAGGTTAAAGAGGATGTATATGCACTCATGAAGACTGCTAGTAATTAGCTCTTCACCTTGGCAGTGACCTGTCTGTCCTCTCTAAAACTTCATCCTTACTCGTAAGGCAGGGGCAACAGTCCTCTCTCCCTCTTGTGGTGGTTGTAGGACTGAGTGCAAACACCTGCCATAGTTCTCAATCAATGTTAACCACGATTATTAATTATTACTAGTAGTATTGTTTCCGTTACACGTGCAATTCCAGTGGGGACAAAGAGTGGCCACAGGGACAAGGTACTGGGTTGGCTGGTTCCCTGGCCGTCCCCTAGATGGAGCCAGTGCCCCAGAAGCCCAAGGAGTTGTCTTCGGTAAGACCGAGGCGGGTCAGAAGCTGCTGTTTCATGTTCCAGAGTCATAGAAACCACCCTGAAAGCGGAGAATGAGCAGTGAGGTTGGTTCAGCAGATCAGGGAGATGAGGAAGATACAGTGAGAGCCGTCACGTCTCTTGTGCTATGGTGAAACTTTACCCTTCCTGATGGGGGACAGGAGGCGTAAGGCAGTGGGGGCAGTTCATCTGAATAAAGGTGACTCTTGCAAATGCAGACTTGGCATGAGAAATCCAGGAAATGTAGACCTAAAGTTAAGTTTCCCCGATTGTCTTACCATTAACGTTTCTCTCCCTTTCTCTCGGTTTTCTCCCCTTTACCCCACGTTACCTTCTTCTCTTTCCCTCATGCCTGTGCCTTCTGCATGAACAGCGTCAAGTCATGTTTCCAGAACATGGAGATTTGCAAGCGTCGGGTCAATGTGTATGACACGGTGAACCAGAGCAAAACCCCTTTCATCACGCATGTGGCTCCCAGCACATCCACCAACCTGACCATGACCTTCAACAACCAGCTGAACACTGTCCACAACCAGGTGAATGGGGAGCAAAGGGGAAGGCGGGCAGGGCTGACAGTGAGCATCAAGAATTGTGTTTTCCTCCCAAACCTAGTCAGGGGATCACATTCTTCTAATATCACATGCAGGAGACAATGTCATACACAAAATTCCTCTGCTGTCATATTTAACTATCTAAGCAAGTGTTTGCTTCCAAGCTTATTTCTTTTGAGAGACCCAGGCACTCTGACTGGACTGCTGGTCCCACGGAAAGGTCCCAAAAAGGACTCTCTCGGGATGCTTTCTCTAGGATGGTACCTCTTAGTGTTTCCCCCGTCCTGATGCGGGAATAACGTAAAGCCTCCTGCTCTAATGTTTTTATGTCTGACATCTGCCTGGTAAAGAATTCGAGCACTGGAAGGGATGCTGGCGATCATGCAGTGCAGACCGCTCCCCCTTGGCCCCACACTGCTGGGTCCACATGATCTCCTCTCAGGACAGGTAAAACCTGTCCTTTCTCCGGGGCGCCTGGGTGGCACAGCGGTTAAGCGTCTGCCTTCGGCTCAGGGTGTGATCCCGGCATTATGGGATCGAGCCCCACATCAGGCTCCTCTGCTATGAGCCTGCTTCTTCCTCTCCCACTCCCCCCTGCTTGTGTTCCCTCTCTCGCTGGCTGTCTCTATCTCTGTCAAGTAAATAAATAAAATCTTTAAAAAAAAAAAAACAACCTGTCCTTTCTCCAAGTAGCAGGGAAAATCAGTTCATCAGTCTGTCACCAGAATCTCAGCAGCTACAACCAGAAGGGACCAGGAAAGTAAGGTTTTCTTCTCACACGTTTCCAACTTTTTGCAAAAAATTAGCGGAACCCCACACCTCACGTGTTATTTAAAATAGGAATGATACCCAGGAAGTATTTACAGAGTGAGTAATCTCCAAATCCTAGTACAGGCGGCCTCTGATATCTAAGGGACTTTTATTTCTTATTCCCAAATTCCAGTCTTCCCACTTCCCCCAAAGAACTAACCGCCCCTAGACTCTTTTTCAGCCTTACTATCAAATCTGCAATGGTCACAACACTCCTGTGTGTGTGTGTGTGTGTGTGTGTGTGTGTGTGCATGCGCACACCGCTCCAGAGGAAAGCAGTGTCTGTGTTCTAATCCTGAAATACGCCCGCCACTCTCTTCTGACAGGGCCCCTCCTGGCCCTGAAGGGGCACTGACCTCAGCTACCAGTGCCCCCTGCCATTTCCCTCTCCCCTCCCCCAACTCCCTGGTCTCTAGGCTGGTCCTGCAGCAGACTGAGTTGCTGAGGCTGAGCTCTTCTTCCCTGCCCTCTCTCCCCCTGCCTGTATCCAGGAGAGGCCACCTAGAATTTGCCACCTTTGGGGGCCACTGGTATTCTTAAGATTCTCCTTAGGGGGAAGAGCCGGTGCTAAGATCTGGAGTCCAAAGAGACAAACGGTGCCTCCCAGTGGCTGGCCCAGGCTCAGGCTAAGGTGTCCACAGGCAGACGTAGGAACTCCTTGACAAAACGCCACCGTGGTTTTCCTTCATTACCAGAACCCCATCACATCAGCAGGCAGAAGGGGGTTGTTTTTTTGTTTGTTTGTTTTTTTAAGATTTTATTTGTTTATTTGAGGAAGGAGCATAGAGAGAGGGACAAGCAGACTCCATGCTGAGGGTAGGTCCCAACACGGGGCTTCATCTCATGACCCCGAGATCACGACCTGAGCCAAATCCAAGAGTCTGACACTTAACCTACTGAGCCATCCAGGCGCCTCCAGAGGTTAATATAACAGAGAAGTTCGTTTGAATTGATGGTGTCAGGGAAGGTTTCAGTGCGGAGCACAGGGGACCCAGGCGAGACCTTGAAGCTCAGAGGCTTGAAGAGAATGCTGTGGGCCAAAGGGTTTGTGGGAGTCAGCAGGGCCTGCGCTGCCATGCCAGCATGCTCGCCAGCAGTGAGTAGACTCTGGCTGGTGCCGTGAGCGCAGAGGGCAGTGGGAGATCAGTTTGGCAGGGAAGGCTGGCCAAACCAAGAGAAAGGAGTGCCAGACCAAAGTGCACATACAGTGTTCATTAGACAGTCATCGGAGATTAGGGGGCACAGGTGGTGACATGCACAAAGTAGTCTTTTGGAAAGAACGTTCTAGCCTCAGCCCCCAAGAAGAATTGGAAGGAGGAAAGTGTGGCAGATCCTCAGCTAAAGAAGTTGCGACTGAAGAGTCAGGTCCCAGGGACAATTTGAGGGAGGCAGCCACAGGAAGTGGAGTAGTCAAGTACCCGAGTGGGAACCAGGAGGACATTGGTCCCCAGGGAGGGAAGCCCAGGAGACAGTGGGAAATGTGTATGGGGAGGAGCCTCCAGGACAGGTGGGGCCGCAGAGAGAACAGAGGAAACACAAGGCATGTCATCAGTAACAAAACACAGACGCTTGCACACACGCATCACACGTGCATTCCCAGTCACACTACCTGGAGTCCCAAAGCAGCCACTTATTGTGACAATATGTATCTTAAAATCCAAAAATGTATGCTACCTAATGTAATGATTACTTTCAAACAAATTAATTTGCTTTGCACAAAAATTCAACATAAATTCTAAGTATTAAAAAAAAAAACATGAATAATGAGATTTTATTCTTTTTATCAAATTGACATGTATACGTACCCTTCTTAAAATTCTATTTCTGCACATGTCCAAGATACCCTTGTGGCTCTTGTCTCCTTATCCTCCAGTCCGCGGAACCTCTAGTGGCAAAACTTGCAAACAGTGTTGAATTCGAAGACGCAGGTGACATCCTCCCCTATCTTGCTGTAGGATCAGTGTGAAGAAGGCTAGGATGGGGCAAAGCCAGAGAATTCCCAATTCAGAACTGAGTTTCCTTGCTTCCCAGGGAAGTTCATTCTCAAATGATGTCTCTTTCCAAAAGGGACAGGAGAAGAGGACATAATTTCAGAGTTTATATTTAACTCCTCTCCATTTAAATTCTCCTGACCCACCGGCATCTCTCCTGTCTGGCTTCCAGCCTTCATAGCTAAACACCAGCATAAGAATGCCCCAAACTCAAACAAGGAACCCCAGGCTCAGTGAGTCCCAGCCTGTGGCTGGCTGTTTCTGTAGCATGTTAATTTGCAGTCATGTGCTCTGCAGCTGTCTGAGGGTATCTGTAAACAGTACTCCCCTTAGACGTGAGCAGGAGGGCCCCCTTCCAAGGCCTACCTAAGCCTTCCTCTGTGTGTGTGTGCTTCCGTGCCAAACTCTGGGTACTTGGGCCCCTGTGCCTGCAGAGGCCGCCTCCTGGCTTCATCCTCCCAAATACGGACTGCACCACCAGGCCCAAGAGAAGGGGAGTGTGAACAGAACTTAGACGTGTGGGCCAGTGGGTCCACATAAGTGCACTCAAAGCCCCCAAGTTGTGGGACGGAGCTGGGGCAGGAAGAGAAGGAAGGCAGGAGGTCAGCTCTCACCTCCTCCCCTGCCCCATTCCCCGCCCCATCACCATGTTCCAGTGCAGAACCCAAGGAATCCAAGGGTCCTAAACTCAAACCTGGCCTTCCAGGTAGTTGTGAAGTGTATTTGTCAGAGTGGAAGGGCAGCGCATAAATAGTTTCCGGCCCGATCTTTTAACTCTGCAGTTTTTAGACCTATGTGAGGCAAGCTTCCATGTGCCCATCGTCCAGGCCCCACACATGGTAGGAACTGGCCTGAGTGTAAGCCCTGAGGGTGATTCTGTCTGTTGTGGCTGCAGGGGCCTGCTCTTCCCTGAGACTTCAGCTGTGTCTCCACTCTCCTCTGTTTTTGCTTTTTCGCTCTTGGTTTTTTATTCGTTCGTTCTTCTTTTGAGTTCATTTATTTGCTTTAGACTCGTGGCTCCCAACATACCACCTCCCTCATTTTTTATTTTTGTTTATTTGTGTTTAATCCCCATCATTCCTTTAGGCTCCCACCTCCACCAGCGCCACTCTTTCCTTAGCCAATCCCGAGGTCTCCATACTAAACTACCAATCTGCACTCTACCAGCCCTCAGCGGCATCGATGGCCGCAGTGGCCCAGCGGAGCATGCCCCTGCAGACGGGAACAGCCCAGATCTGCGCCCGGCCCGACCCCTTCCAGCAAGCTCTCATCGTGTGTCCGCCCGGCTTCCAAGGTAAGGATGAGCAGAGGCTGCCGCTCACCTGCCTCCTACCGGAGGACCTCTGGGGCACTGGTACACGGGGCTTTCTGGCATCACTGAACTTGAGGGCCCCTCTCCTGCTCAGGCCAGCCTAGAAACAATAGGACTTGGGCCTCAGCACCAAGTTGTTTTTCTCCCCACCTGCTGGTGTTTTTGTCCCTGGCCAGCTGTCTGTAAATGAGCACGTTGTTTGGGCTGCTATTGTGAGGCTGATGTCAGCTTTCATTTCCTCCAATGAAATCCCCTCCCAGCGGGTTATCTGTAGAGTTGCCACTCTGCCGGCCAACCCAGTCTCCGTTCTCATGAAAAATAGAAATCTTCCCGAAAAGTACCTCCCAGGCCTGTCCCCCAAATGATTCTTTAGCCATGCACCCAACACTCTTCTCCTGAAAGTTCCAAGAAGCCAGAGTTGACTGTGTGCGAGGTTACCATGTATCCAGAAAGCTCAAGTATTTGTTTCTGCACACCCCACGGTGTGAGCCCGTGTGGGGCTGCTCAGTTTCAGCGTGTAATTCCAGTGGATTTGGACGCCCTTCCCAACACCCCTGGCTTTGACATACCACAGGTGTATTTTCCTGTTAGAAGCCAGTTTTCTGCTGTCATTTGTTGGCATAACTGTTCACGTTGGGCTCTTACAGACTCCTTAATTTGACCTTCTAGTCTCTGAAAACATTCAAAGTTGTTTTTTTGTGGCTTTTACAATTTTAAGTTAGAAACTAAAGGGGACACTTGCAAAGGACCAGGCGATAGCCAGCGGGGACTGGAGTGAAGGGGAGATGAGTCCTGACCAGCTGGCCAGGAAGGTTCTCCGCATCCAGCAGTTTCTGACCATCCAACCACCCCTCTCTCCCTTGCCCGGGTCTGGAATAGGGTTGCAGGCCTCGCCCTCTAAGCACGCTGGCTATTCCGTGCGAATGGAGAATGCCGTGCCCATCGTCACTCAAGCCCCGGGAGCACAGCCTCTTCAGATCCAACCAGGTCTGCTCGCCCAGGTAATTCTTTCTTTATTATTACTGGTACTGCCATTATCCGTGTTAATGTTGTTCGCAAAAGAGATAGATCTCCGCTAATTCCCTCCTTGGCAATGAGTTAGGTGCTTCGACTCATTAGAATAGATCAGTAATATTCTGAATGATCCCCAGGTGAATCACCTTCCCACGTATCTTGCTTATAATTCCACGAAGAAATTTAGACACAGGGCGAGTCTGGGGAAATTATTATTACTACTGTAGCTTTATAATGCAAATTAATATAGGAGACATAAGTTTTAATCCTAATTCTGCTAATAACTTTGTGACCTAAGGCAAGTCAGTTAACATTTCTTTGCCTTGAATTTCTTTCCTATAAAATAGACATTATTTTTTAGAGCCAAAAGAAGCCTTGGAGATTATCTCCTTATTTCATAAGGAGTTGAAAAACCAGGATCACAGAAGCTGTGAGCTGGAACCTTCCTTATCTGTTCACATGGGTACCCCGAAGGTAGCATGAGAACAGAGGCAAAAATGCTTAAAAAATGTGTAAAATGTTGTGGAAATTTAAGGCAACAGAGTGACGGACGCGATGATAACCGTCATCAGTCCTTAATGGCGCTTGAACAATTACATCATCGTTATGCCAGGCACTTTATAGTTGTTAATTAATTTAATCCCCACAACAGCACGATAAGTAAGGTGTCTTTCTCCAGGTGACAAATAGGGAAAGCAGCCACAATCCCTGGCTCAGAGTCCCACAGCAATCAGGTGACAGAATCAGGACACAAACCCTTCTGCAGAATCATTTCCGTTGCTGGGCGACAAGGACAGCTTAACCTAAATGTTGTTAGGTTAGAGGCACATTAATTTGTAAATAAGGTAGGTTCCCAGCCTTTTCTCAAAGTGTTCCTACAGACATTTTTATTTGTGGTATCTTCTGTTGAACAGAAGTTTTTGGTTTTAATTTTAATGTAGTGAAATTACATAGGTCTCTTTGGGCTCCCTACTCCATTGGCCTTTCTAATGTGCTGCTGTCTTTTAACTGTTACAACTAACACATGTCTTGCTGTCTGGTAGGGACAGCCCGGTTCCCAGGTCGATCTTCAAAATTTCCTTGTCTAGCCTGGATCCTTCACTTTCCATATGAATTTAACCGTCACTCTTACAAACAAAACAACCACTGGCTCAGAGTCACAGCCAATTAGCAATTGTCATTTCAAAACAAAAGGCCCTGAAGTGTATTTATTGGACTTGGGTTAAATTTTGTATTTAGCTGAGGAAAAGCTGACATCCTCACTGTATTCAGTCATTTCATGCACGAACACAGCGTAACTGTTTATTTATCTCTTACTCTTTTCATGAAAGGTTTCTTTTGTTGGAATAATTCTAAGTATTTTACAGGTTTTGTTGGTATTAATGATTTCATTAATTTTGTTTTCCAATTATTTGTTTTTGGTTTCTGGGATTAAACCTGATTTTAGTCTACTGAGTTTCTTATCTAGCAGTCCTTTTTTTTTTTAAATATTTTATTTATTTGAGAGAGAGCACACGCGCATGTGTGCACACAAGCAAGGGGAGGGGCAGAGGGAGAGGGAGAAGCAGACTCCCTGCTGACCAGGGAACCGACATGGGGCTCGATCCCAGGACCCTGAGATCATGACCAGAGCCACTCAGGTGTCCCTATCTAGCAGTCCGTCTAAACTCGGAGTAGTTCTTGTTGTTTCTGTGAATTCCCGTGGATTTCTTACGGGGACTACCTTCTTACTAGCTTTATTTCTTCCTTTACGATCCATATGCCACTATGCCGCCAGCACCTCAAAACAGTGTTGAACAACAGTGTGGACGCTGGACACCCTTAAGTGGTACCTGACTTTACAGGAAATTCTTCCGTTTGCCCTATTTTGTTTGCTATCAGTATTTGATAGAAACTTTATCAAGCCTGCTAATTTTTTAATGGAGTTATATCACGTGTTCTTTCTGCATCTATTAAAATACTCTTGTGTTTTTTGTTCATTCATCTGCTAATGTGACAAGTTACATTAACAGGTTTTTAATGTTAAACTGTCCTTGTATTTCTGGGATGAGCTTTATTTGATCACGTGTGTTTGATACGCATTTATGCTTTTCAGTACTTGATTGTTCGTAAATACCGTGCTTAGCGTTTTTGCATCTGTGTTCGGAAGTGAGAAATGGCCTCTAATTTCTCTCTTATAGAAGCCTTACCTAATCTGGGCGTCAAGGTCATCCCAGTCTCAAACAGTATGTTGGATATTATTACCCTCTTCTGTGTTCTGGAACAGCTTACTTAAGGTGGATATTTATCATTCTTTGTCTCTGTTCTTAAGTCCAAAATGACACTGCAGTGACCACGGACACCAGCTTCTGATGGCACACAAAGTCGTGTTGCTGAAAGTTTATAAACAGAGAACCTTCCAAATGTAAAGTAGGCCTTCTACTTTTTTTTTTTTTTTAAGATTTTTTATTTATTTATTTGACAGAGATAGAGACAGCCAGCGAGAGAGAACACAAGCAGGGGAGTGGGAGAGGAAGAAGCAGGCTCCCAGCAGAGGAGCCCGATGTGGGACTCGATCCCGGAATGCCGGGATCACGCCCTGAGCCGAAGGCAGACGCCTGACAACTGCGCCACCCAGGCGCCCCAAGCCTTCTACTTCTGCCTCTCTCACTTGGTCCTCATAGCTTCCTTTCGCTCGCACAGTTTGGTAGGAGGGAGTTTGGAAAAGGCCAAGAAAGATCAGGAGAAAGAACTACAAGCTCACTCCAGGGGCCAACTATCTTGTTCATACTTTCTCTGATAGGCAGAAATCCAGACCAGCCTCCCAGCACTCCTCCTCTGTGACCCAGAGCCTGTAGACCTCACACGTACTTACAGATTTTTTTTTTGTTTGCCCACTTAACCCTGGCAAGCAAGAAATCATTTCTGAAAGAAACAATAATTAGCATTCTTATTAGCTATCCTAGACATTCTTTATTCAGTTTGGGGAAAACCAGCAGGCTCAGCATTTCTGAATTTGTCCTTTAATCATAGCAAGGAAGAGCTTTACCTTTGCCTACTTGAAAGAGAGTCCCTAGAGTGCTGTAACTCTCCAAGTGGGTTTAACCTAAAGCTGTAATTGGGAGAGGGAACAAAAATACGTGTACAGAGAATTTAGTCACTACAGTGTTTATAATAGGGAACGACTAGAAGCAATTTGAATGTTCATCAGTAGGAGATTGTTAAATAAGTTGATGTGTGTGCATAAAATGGAACACCGTGTAGCCATTAAAAAGGACATGGTAGGGGTGCCTCGGTGGCTCAGCCAGTTAAGCATCTGCCTTCGGCTCAGGTCATGATCCTGGAGTCCCAGGATTGAGCCCCTCATCAGGCTCACCACTGAGCTGGGAGTCCGCTTCTCCCCCCGTTCGTGCTCTCTCGCTCGCTCATACTCTGTCTCAAATAAAAAAATAAAATCTTTTAAAAAAGAAAGAAAAAAAGGACATGGTAGACCAATGTGTCTTGACATGCAAAGATATCTTATATTAGGTTAAAAAAAACTTCCTGCGCTATCCCGTATCACCATGTGACTTTCTGGCCATTGGTTGTTTTCTTTTTCTGTTTGTCGCTTAATCCATGCCAGTATGTTAGCCTATAAAGGTGGAGCTCTGTCCTAGATATTTTTAACTGGTGCCTTCAAAGGATGGAAGTAAGCTAATTTATAAAACTAGTTTGGTGGCTATAACAAAGCAATAACTAAGCATTTAAACTAGTGCCCTCATTTTTCTCTGGGTAAATTCCTAGGTATCAGGCAGAGGCATTCCAAACATTATCTTTACTTTAAACATATCCAAAAAGTGTGTATCACTCTTTACAAATATTTAAACCTTTCCAAGCATTGTATTTGTGAAAGTTTAGAGACAGAGTCTTTGAATCCATTCCTCGTGTTCATTCTATTTGCTTTGCCTTTTCCTCCCCACCTTCCAGCAGCACCCCACATCCTTCAAGCGTGCCCCAAGGATGTGTGCACGGGAGGCCAGAGTGAAGTCACACCCTCTTGAGTCAGTGATCTGGGAGTGGTCTTCACAGACTGTCTCACCCATACAGCCTTGTTGGTGCTGCCCAAAGGGGGTCCCTCTGTCCTCCCAAGCCTCAAGCCAGAGCTCGCCCCTTGACCACTGTCAGAAACTGAGAATGAGTGGGTAAAGGTAGAGAGGGGGGAAACACAGTGTTCGATTGAGACAATATTGAATTTAGCTCACTTTTCAAATGGCAGGATCCAAAACCCCCTTTGACTAGCAGGGCTGGAACAGAAATTCAGAGCTCCCTCTCACCCCCCACCCCCCAAGATGTGGAGATTCGTGAAGGGCTGCAGCCTTGAAGAAGGGGCCTTCTTCTAGCCAGTCAAGTCATATCACCTGAATTGCTTTAAATGTTTCCCCAAAGACAGTTGGCTGGAACTTCTTAAACCGTCCAAAATACAAAACTTTAATGCTTCTCACTCAAATCCTCACTCAAATCCTCCTCCTCCTCTTTCAGCAACCAGTCTGTCTTGCCCTCTGCTTCTGTCTTGCTTGGTGCCTGAATTGTTAATGAATAAGGAAGACTTTTCCATCTATTTTTATGCATTTACCATGAGTCCCTGATCCTCAGTAGAGCCGTCGTTCTGTGTGTGCCCTCCATAGAAGTAGTATGCTGGCTGAGAGCATGGGCTCTGGCATTTGATTGCCTGGAAATCAGAGGCCAGTACCACAATTTACCGGCTATAGGATTTAGGGAAGTTATTTCCTAATTGAATTTTTCTTCCAAATAATACATGTACCTAATTTTTAAAGTTAAATGAGTCTACAAACTTACCAGAAAATAGTAGTCTTCTGCTCTATCCCATCCCCAATGTCCAATCCCCCAAAATAACGTTTAACTGTTGTTTTGATATTTAACTCCAAGTTTCTGAATAACATGCTTAAACTACTTTTTACTGATATTTCCATTTTGGAATTTCCATATTACTGTGGAAGATGAAGACTTAGCCCCCAACCCCACCGCATCCCCACAGCACCTGCCCAATCATGCGCTCTCCCTCTCCCTCTCTCCTTCCCTCCTCTCTTCCTTTCTCCCATTCCTCCCATGGAAGTTTCTTATTCAACCACTTTGCATTATTTACATAATTATTATCATCAGTATTATATAATATTATTCTCAGTTGAGCCTCATACTATATTATGATTCTGTTCCTTTACTGTGCAGCTTGTTTTTCCTGGAGTTAATGGTGGTTTCATTTTTTCATTGGGTTAGTTTCCTCTCTCTTAAGACTCTCCTTGTGCTCGGTGGTCTGAAATTTCATGAGTATATGCTTCCTCACGTGTCTTTTTTCATACATTCTCTTGGACAGTGTTTGCCCTTTTAGTCTAGAAGTTTTTCTTTTATTTTTCCTTTAAGTTTTTCCCCTCCATTTTCTTTTTCTTACTTTCAATATGGAACGCTTCGTGCATGTGTGTGTCATCCTTGTGCAGGGGCCACGCTAGTCTTCTCCGTATTGTTCCAATTTTAGTATATGTGCTGCCGAAGCCAGCACTTTCTCTGTTTCCTCTTTGTGAAATTATTATTAATTGGATGTTGGTGCTTCTGAATTAAATTAATGATTTTCATCTTTTTTCCCATTTTCTCTCTTTTCTATCTGTGCTTCTTTCCCAGAGATTTTCCCAACTTTAAAAAAAAACCTTCTATGGAATTAATTTCTGTTATAGTTCTCATTTGTAAGAATTCTTTCTTATTCTCTGAATATAGATATGGACGTATAGAGGTATATTCCTGTATATGATCTTGTTTCATATATATATGTATACGTGTGTGTGTGTATAATTCTTTTTTTTTAACTCTGTGAGGACAGTTTAAGTTTTTGAGAATTTACTTCTGATTTCTTTACTGTTTTTGTTTCCTCTGATTTTCTTCTTCTGTTTTAGACTCACGTTAGAAGCTTCCTTTAATATCTGGTTATCCTTGGCTGTTCATTCATATCTAAGACTGAAACACTAAAAAACTAATTTGAAAGCTACAGGAGGAAAAGGACTTTTGAATGTGGACTTCTGTCTAGTCTGATAAGGGGTGAGCCCAGCATTTTCATTGGCAGATTCCTTGATCCTCCAATATATCTGTAGCTTTTTCTCTTGGACCAGTCAATTTACCAAGAGAGAATCCTCCAGCCTCCTACTTTGGTGGGGAGTGGGCAGGGAGGGTATAAGCCTGCATACCAGGGTCTGCAAACTGAAAGGTAAAGTAATCTCACAGACTTGACCTTAGATTCCCCAGTCTTCTAACTCAGTAATTGCCCTTCCGTTTTCCAGTTTCCAAGATTTTGTTAACTGTTATTGTCTCCTCTGTTGTCTTTGTCCTTGTGGATCTCTATATTTTTTTATTCCTCCACGATCATTTCAGTTGGGTTTAGAGGAAGAGAGCAATAAATGTTTAATTTACTATATTTCTGGGCAGGTTATTTAGCCTCTCTGTAGTTCAGTTTATCTATCTGAGAAATGGGGAGAAATAACAATCCTTACCTCACAGAACTGGTGTTAAGATGAAGTCAGAAACTTGGGACGCCTGGGTGCTTCCATTGGTTGAACATCCAACTCTTGATTTCGGCTCAGGTCATGATCTCAGGGTCATGGGATCGAGCCCCATGTTGGACTCTGCGCTCAGCACAGAGTCTGCTTCCCTCTCTGTTCATGTGCCCCCACACCCCCCCCCTCAAATAAATAAATAAATAAATAAAATCTTTTAAAAAAAGATGAAGTCAGAAACCTATCTATGGTCTTAGCTCTGTGCTTGGCATGTGTATGCATCAAGAAGTATTAGCTCTAGGGGCATCTGGGTGGCTCAGTCGGTTAAGCGTCTGCCTTTGGCTCAGGTCATGATCCCAAGATCCTCAGATCAAGACCCGTGTCATGCTCCCTGCTCAGCCAGGAGCCCGCTTCTTCCTCTCCCTCTGACCCTCCTCTGCTCATATGCCCTCTCTCTCTCTCTGACTCTCTCTCACTCTCTCTCTCAAATGAATAAATAGAATCTTAAAAAAAAAAAAAAGTATTAGCTCTAATCTTATAAAGTAGTAATACATTATAAGTTATAGAAGTATATACAAGTAATTATACAAGTGTGAAGTGTCATCTCACATGAGTTGAACATGTCATTCAGTGAAAGGGGTCAAAAATAGCCTTTACCTTACCCTATGTCTTTGAGGTAAAATGTTAACATCCATTTTAGGGAAGTAGGGGAGAAAAATTATGTCCTTGGCTTAATATCAAGATTTATTATTTAAAAGTAACAGTCAAAACACGTGCTTTTCTGGAAAGCTGAAATGAGTCTCAAAGTCAGTATAAATCTTAACTGCCGACAAAATTATTACTCATTTAACTTTTTGAACTCGTAACTATTTTAATCAATTAAATTATTTTTCTGCTGTGTCTGAATTCAGTCAACTTGAAGTCTAGTTAACTATAATTAATTGCCTTGGTAGAATTGCTTCTTTCATTTTATGAACAAACATTTATTAAACACTTACTGTATAAACTGTGGTCCCTGTGCTTTTTGCCTGTATCAAAACAGATCAATAAGCAAACAGGCAATGTGAAAAAGGTATGAGAGATCTCACTGGCTTCATGTGCACCATGAAAAGGATGGACCAGGTGAACCATCCACTCAGATCTAAATTGTGATTGTATCATTTTATACACATCACTGTTTATTAAGCTTTGCCTCAAGTTTGTGATTCATTTCCGGAAGTGCTTATTTGTACATATGAGCCAAAACACACATTTTAAGATGCAGTTTGTGGAGCACTATATTAAAGAAATTACCCAGTGTTAGTGATATCCAGCCCAATGGAAATGGATCTTTAAATTCTTCCTGCCCAAGAAGTATTTTATCTTAGCGGTGTTCCTTTCGGCGTCCAACTTTGGACAACTGTGTTCAATCACAATCATTTAATAACCAAAGGCAAGCAGAACAGTCACTGAAGATAAAGAAAGCTTAGAACACCACGCCAACACACACTGCCCCTCCGCAGTGACTCTGTGCAAGGAAGAATCAGGAAAGTTCATTTTAGAGTCCTTAGAAAAAGCTTAGTATTTATGAAGAATCAAGCTGTGACCTTCTAACTACATCTCATTTTGGCTTTGATGGACCAGGGTAATTCTCAGTGAAGCTTAAGGTCCCAGCTAAGAATTTTACTTCATGCTTCCTTGCTCTTGGATGTGGGCAAATATCTGGTCATCTCAGAATTACGTTACTTTAGATTCAGAAGATAGCACAAGTTGGAGGTCTAGATTCTAATTCATAAACAAAAGGCAAAATAAAGGATGGAAAACTTCTTGCGCGCAGAAAGTTATCTTTGTGTGGCCCAGTGCAGCTATCTCAGTCTCTTGCACTCTAAGCCAGAACAAATCGGTAAGTGAACTTTGGGAAACTTTGAGCACTGTTCTTAGAGCAAATTTATAAACAAATCATTTCTTCCACATGAATAAATCCCTTCCATACGACTCTTTGCCCATGTACTTACTAGCTTCTGTGTAGGCCATAGATGTTCATTTGATCTCCCCTTAACTTAGTTTTGAAGGCCAAAGACCAGGTCTCCACTTTCATACCCATCACAGGGTCCAGCACAGCCCCGGGCACAGAATCAGGGCTTGACTCATGCAGACAGACTATGTGATTAACAAACATGTTGATGGCACACGTCCTCTGCTCTACAGCAGGCCTGGCCAAGTGGGACCCAGCAAATCCTGCTTCCGCCGGCATGGCAGCAGCTGACCGGAGTGGCCACCCACACGTCTGTGCAGCACGCGACTGTGATTCCCGAGACCATGGCAGGCACCCAGCAGCTGGCCGACTGGAGGTAAGCAGGAAAGCAGGCACGTCTGGGACCGGAGGCGTGTCCGCTGCTCACCCAGAGAGCTACCGGGCTGGCCTGTGGTGACAATTCCGTGATTTAGAGAGAACTTTTTAAATTAAAAAGGATATTATGTGGAATATGAGTGCAGTGTAATCAGAGTTCACTTTTAAATAAATGTACCAGAACAGAAGAAAATCAGCTTCTTGACCTTATGGTCAGTTGTCATTTTAGACCCCAAAATCAGTTACATCATTTGATCCCCCGTGTACTTCACGGACTTGCCTCCGGATGATTTTTGGTTTGTTTCTCAGAATTAAATTCCACTCCCAGAAAACAAAGATGTGTCAGCCATGAAAGAAAGCAGAAGGGAGTCCCTGAGGCTCCTAAGCAATTCTAGGAAGTGTCCTCAGGTGTTTGGAGACATGGGCACACTGGAGTTGTATCTGACCTCTCAGGGGAAAGCTTGACAGAATGCGGTTTATTTGGAACGGTAAACTCTGCCGTGTTTGCTCAATGTGTCTCTTCAGTGAATAGTCCTATCTGCTAGATCAAAGTCCGTTTTCCACAGACCCCAGGGGCCCGAAGCGGACAGCCACCAGCACAACGTACCCCCTGTATCCGTTTCCAGCACCCCACCCATTCTGCTCACTGGCTTTCTCACCAACACCTTGCTCCTTTGTTTTTATGGCCACTTTCCACTTTTTCTTGTACTCTCCACCCACTCCATCCCAACACTTACTACAGTGCCCCCTTCACCAGTGCAGAGCCAAATGACAGTCCCCACGTTGTGTCCAGCTTCCCACGGCCCTCCAGGCTCTCTCAGCCCAACAATCAGGGTGTCCCTTCACCTCCTGACAGTCTCCATACTAACCATGGAGCCTCCCTTAAGTTCCTTTTCTGATCTAAAAGGCTATTATGAATAAAGAGCTCTCAGTACAACAAAGAGGAGCAGAGACAGAAGCCCCCAGGCAAGCCTCAAACTCAGCTTCCTCTCTTCCTCCATTTCCTTTTCTGACTAGTAGAAACAAGAGAGGACAGGTTCTTTCCTGCACCCCCACTCACTTCCCACTGACAGCACCCAAATCCATCCCCACTCACTGGAAGCACTTTCAAAGAAGTAGGTTCAGTTCTTGTTCTGCGTGACCTGGGGCAAGTTACCTAAACTTTATGAGCCTCAGTTTCTTCTTCAGTAAAGTGGGGATAAGAATGCCTACCTCACAGAATTGCTGAGAGGTTTAAATGAAGAAAAAATACAAAGCACTTGACCTGTATTTAACATGTATTATACTAGCACCTGGTACATGACAGGCAATAAATAAATCTGTTATCTTCCCTTCGCACCATTCACACTGGCTCAGGCTCTGTGAGACTGCCTTCCCTCTCCAGCTCGTTAGGAACAGCAACCAAGTGGAAAAGCTGTCTGACTTGGAAAAGCTGTCTGACCAATTGGTTTTTTCTCACCCCTTTTTCTCCTAAAAGACCACACATATATGCTATACTACTTTTTTCCTGTGTCTTTTTGTATTTATAGCTCATTTAATTTCAGCCAAATTCACGTACTCGCTCATACAGACTTTCCTGTGCCTCCTGCCTCCTCAGCTCTTACCTGGTTACCACAGGAAACACTTAAAGCCAACACTCTCTTACTCTCTTCTCCATGTCATGTGTGGGCCAAAGAACATCCATAATCATGGCTTATAAACAAAAGAGAAGTACTGATGCTAGACTTGTATCTGAAAGAATGCCACTCTGTAGAAGAAACAGCAACTACAAAGTCAGGAAGCCATAACATCAGCTTCTAAGTGTGAATGTCCAACAGACGCTATCAAAATCTCTACAGAAGTATCTACCTACTTCTTTTTTTTTTTTTTCCTGTTCATCCTTTTCCCCAGGTTGTGAAGATGAATTTTATAATATTTTTAAAATTCAAATAAATTCTCCTTTAACTTTTAATTTTATTAGGTGCTAAATGGGCTTTTATGGGCAAGTCTCTGAATTAATCATCACTTTTAATATTTCTGTGGGAAAACAAGCCTTTGAGCTCCATACAACCCAGATCATAAGAATTCTTGAAAGATAACCCACCTCCAGGATATTGGCTGCCAGTAGTACTTCTAGCAACATGTGTCTGACTCTTATTAATTTTGACTTAGTACCAAATTCTATACACGTCTGGTCAACCTTCAGGTAATCTAATTGTTCATTCAGCAAGCATGTAATTAATTGATCAGCTGCTACATGCCTGAGCATTGTGCTAGCCATGAAGAGAATTCAAAAGAATGTTAACATTTCCAAACAGCAGGAACATACAATTCCATTTTCAAAGTTGTTTTTTTTTTAACATAAGCTACAAATTTCTCTTTTATAAAATGGCATTACTACGATATCCTACCTCACAGAGTACAATAACCCATTGAAGGCACTTGTACGTTCTAAAATAAAATGCACACAGTCATCAGTTTGGGGATGTTAAAAGATAGAAGGAATATTAATCTCCTCTCCCCAGAATTTAAGCTGAATTTGCAACTTGCCATTCTTCCCATTTGCAATGTCTTCTTTCTCACTCACCACCAAACTATGTTCCTGCCCGCTTCTTCAGAACAGCTCTTAAAGGCACCTGGGAGGCTTATCTGATGAGCTCATCTTTTCAAGAACTCCATGAGCTAATGAGGACCAACTTTTTTCATGCGGCTTTTAATTGGGGAGGAAGCTTTATCTTAAAAAAGAAGCTCCATATTTATAAAACCAATAAAGAGCCTTGTTTTCCCATCTCCCATTCAGGAACACCCACGCTCACGGCAGCCATTACAATCCCATCATGCAGCAGCCTGCGCTATTGACTGGTCATGTGACCCTTCCAGCAGCCCAGCCCTTGAATGTGGGTGTAGCCCACGTGATGCGGCAGCAGCCAACCAGCACCACCTCCTCCCGGAAGAGTAAGCAGCACCAGTCCTCTGCGAGGTAGGTGGTGAGAATTGCCCTTGAGGAGAGAAACCTCAGAAGATTGGAAGTTAGAGAAACCTCTTAGAGTTAGGGAATGTCAGCATGTGCTCTGAGTCCCGGGCGTGGGACAGGGAGTGGCCCCAGAATGTTTGCTGAATGTGTCAGACCACTGGATAGCGCTTGGGTTTGAAGGAAGCACTCAGTCTCTCTTACCTGCCGCTTGCCTTACCGTCATCGCTGCTCTGCCGGTACCCCACCGGGGAGAGCCTGGAATTCCAGTGTACCGTGCCTGGGTCTGAAGCCATTCGTGCCCTTTCACTTCTGTATAAAACACTCAGACTCGCCTCTGAAGTTGCACTTTGGAAATCATAATAACGTGGTTGTTTTTTTTTTTAAAGCAGTAGAGAAATGTGCTTACTTTGAAATCTAAGGTCAGAAATCTAACTCATTTAGCTGCTTCCTGAAATATAAGCAATGATTTTGGTTAATCCTAGACATCACCAGCAGAATAATCTTTCCCGTTCCCTTTCAATCCAGTCTCACCTCAATGAACTCTTAAAAATCAAGGCAGAAAAGGCCACGTACTTTGTGATCGCATTTACATGGCATTTTGGAAAAGGCAAAACTAGACCAGGAGTTTCCAGAGACCACTGGGTGGGAGAGGAGGGGATTGACAGGGAAGGAGCATGAGGGAACTTTTCAGGGTGATGAAAAAGTTCTCTGTCTGGATTGGCAGGGGCTATGTGTCCCCTTGTCACAACTCATCAAACACTTCCAAAGGGTGACTTTTACTGTATGTAAATTATACCTCAATAAACTTGTGTTTTAAAAAGACAAGAGGTCTCCAAATTAAAAAAAAAAAAAATTGAGATCAAGATCGTGTAGAGGCAGAACTGCTCCTATGTTTTTCTCCAGAGTCACTGACTTGAGGGCACTTACTTGCTTATTTGGAATAGATGAATCAAGAGAAAGCAGTCTGGTACATAAAATGTCTAGTGACTTTCGGTTTCCTACTTACTCATTTAACCAGGTGCCAGAAATTAGGCCTGCCTTTTTATCATTTTCCTTTGAAGATTAACCCAAGAGCTGACTTCCTTCGAGTTGTCGTTCTTCTTCAAGATTCCTTATTTGGGTGTTGCTGACAACTCAGGGAAATTCATCTCAGATGTGCGGCAGCCCTGTGAAAACACAGCCTTGTCATTATTGGATTGGTTGGCAACAGGGGCCACCATCTCAACCCTTTGCTTTGTCGAGCCCCGCCATGTGGGTAGTCACACCCAAGACCAGTCTGACCCTGGGCTGAGCTTAGCATCCTCATGGCTCATCTTGTCAGGTAGAGGCAGTAAGAACTCTTAGCCTCCCAATTTGTTGACAAGTCCCTCCCTGTTGCCCACTCACCACCCAGCTGGCTTCATGAAAGTTCATTGCCAGTACATTTCAAGATCGATGTAATTATAGTGCAAATGTTGTATTTGCCTATTTTTAAGACCAATGCCTTAAGCAAAACAGAAGGCTCTCCCTTGTTGGGTGGTACAGCCAGGCACCCTTTTCTTTAACAATGCCAAGTGGAGATATTTTAACTGCTGAAGTAGTGAAAACATCATCTCAAAATGGCAACAGAGTAACAATAACAAATGTATAGGTTTATGCTAAGTGCAAACAGTGGAACAATCTTTTCAGTAAAACTTATTGGCAGCCCCCAGAAAGGAACGAGAAACACGTCTGACACCAGCTATATAGAAAATTAAATAAATCTATAGAATTATCTTCATCTTCCTGCCTTTTAGCTAGGAAGTACTAGAATCTCCAAGGACATAAAAGAGTCTTAAAAATTTCATTGGGCTCTCACTGTATGGGTATGACCAAGGTCAGCAGAGGCTGGGGGGGAGGGGAAAAGGTAAGGTTTATTTTTCCCTTAAGTTAGCAGAAACTGCATTTGCTAATATTTTTTTTAAAGATTTTATTTATGTGAGAGCACAAGCAGGGGGAGCTGCAGGCAGAGGGAGAGGGAGAAGCAGGCTTCCTGCTGAGCAGAGTGCCCGACACAGGGCTTGATCCCAGGACCCTGGGATCATGACCTGAGCTGAAGGCAGATGTTTAACCTACTGAGCCACCCAGGTGCCCCATGTATTTGCTAATTTGATAAGGAATTTTGAGTCAATCAAAATAAAGATTAAAGGTCTCTATTTAAGTACACCTTTTCCTCTTGCATTTTGCCCAGTTTTTCTCATTACAGTTCAGACTGGTAAACTTCCTATGAGGCTCAGGTGTCAAAGACATGAGTGTTTTAGTTTCATAAGTTGCAGAAGAGCCATTAGCAAGGAAACCAAAGCTTTAGGTGGCAAATAACATTTCTTTCAACTCCCTTCAAAACAAGACCCATGTACATTTGGAGAATGACAGGACAGAGCTTAGGAAGTCAGGCCTTGACCCTGAAGACAGTGTCGGGGAGGGAGGGCTGTGGTGGGGCAGACAACCCTGAGACCCTGGTGGGGCAGACAACCCTGAGACCCTGGGCATTCATCTTGCCCCCGCAGACCAGCCCAATCAGTCCTTGGGCACCAGCCCACTCCGAGAAGCTCCTCCAACCCCTGGCTGCTCCCTTTCTCCTGGGACAGGCACACGGCACCCAGCCAGAGCCCAGAGAAGGCCAGGCCGCTGCCACCATCTGTGTAGCAAGTAACTGAAAGAGCTCAAGAGACAGCCACTTTTGCAGTTACAGAAAACATCTGAGTGCCCTGAACTCTCAGTTTGTAACAGAGATTTGGCAAAGCTGGTGTCCCTAGACAGTTGGGCTCCTTGGGAGGAGCTGCGGGGCCTCCCTGAGCGGGTGTGGCTTTGTCGTTACAGAAACGTCTCCACCTGCGAGGTGTCCTCCTCGCAGGCCATCAGCTCCCCTCAGCGGTCCAAGCGCGTCAAGGAGAACACGCCTCCGCGCTGCGCCCTGGTGCACAGCAGCCCGGCCTGCAGCTCCTCCGTCACGTGCGGGTGGGGCGACGGGGCCTCCAGCACCACCAGGGAGCGGCAGCGGCAGACGATTGTCATTCCCGACACCCCCAGCCCCACGGTCAGCGTCATCACCATCAGCAGCGACACGGACGAGGAGGAGGAACAGAAGCATGCCCCCACCAGGTGAGGCCCAGGCCTGGAGACTTCCAGGAAGGAGCAGGACAGGGGTGCACTGTGTGGTGCTGGCTCACACGGACAGTGCTCTGTGGATCTGGCCCCTCTCCATCCCCGGACATGATGGTCTCTGTCTCCTGGCCCCTACATTTTGGTTTTGCCATGGCCTAGAGTCCTAAAGTGATTTCAGGGAAATGTCCCACAGATTTTCCATAATTGTTCGGTGCCAAAAGATTTTTGAATCACTTTGGTCGTGAAAAATAGTTACAGTCCCTATACATCTCGGGGACTTGAGACCGATTGTACACAACACCAGTGTATTTCAACTCCTGTAAGCTTAAAAATCTCTGCCTTGGGCTGTTGAATTTATTCCCAGTTGGTCAGGATATTTCTCTAGCATCGCCTTGGCTCTCTCAGAATTCGAAGTAATTGTCCAATTAATCAGAAATTTCTCTGTGTCTGATTAACCCAATCTTTCAAACTGCCAGTTGGCTCTTCACCCAGAGAGCGTTACTGTTTATTCCAAAGTAGTAAGAACTCATTTTATTCCGTGTATGCTTCCTGGGAAGGGGAAAGGAATATTTATTATATTTGCAAGACTATTAACCCTGGCGCCAAAGCCTCTTTTCCTGCATTTTCCAGCCAGACTTCAACAGAGTGCGGTTTGTACTTGGGCTGCCTGATGAGCCCCTGGGCCGTGCCCCACCAGAACAGTATGTCCCCTGGCCTTTTGCAGCCCCAGGGGCCCCGGGACCTCATAGATCCCAGAGCCTCACAACCCCAGCTCCAACCTGCTGACCTCTCCCATGAGGACCAAGAGTCAGGGGAGGAGGAGGCCTGCCACTGCTGAGCCCAGCGCTGGCGGCCAGCACGTGTACCTGAGGCGCAGCTTAACATTCACAGTGAGGCCCAGTTATTAATTCCTGATTGGATGTGGTGTCACTAATTAGTAATCACAAATATTCTTGATGAAATAATAAATTCTCACTCCTGAAATCATTACCGAATGATGTACAGGTAGGCTAATTAAAACACTCTCGCTATAGCTATTTCTCCCCAGACTATCCCCTTCCCATCTTTAGAATGAACTCAGTACTTTGCTTTGTTTTTCATGAGAGCTAGTGTATGTCTCATTCCAGGGTCCTCTTTCCCTGTTTAGTGTCTCAGCCTGGTGCTCAGTGTGTCTCAGAAAAGAATGTGATAGAGCCCTTCTGGGACTGGCGTCAGGTTCCTTTTTTGATAACAACCCCAAGTTGAGTCAATACTCTGTCCTGCCCAGTGCCTCACGCCCCCCCAGCCCAAGAGTATCATGGGCTCAGGTAGTCCCATCACAAAGAGAAAGTCTTCTCCCAGCCCCGAGCAGCCTGTCCCCATGTTTGTAGCAAGGGCCATAAACCAGGCCGAGCAACCCCACACAGCCCTTTGTTACAAATGGGAAAAAGAAAAAGCAATTTAAAAATCTGACAGTCAACCAGATTGGACTATCGTTTTTGAAGTATGAGATTTGAATTGACACAGAGCCTCAACGTATGTGCTCAGGAGAGAACTGAATAGTGTGTCTGAGGAAGAGGGAGGATGAGAGAGTGATCTCTCCACCAGTCAGACAGCTGCCAGGGCCGAGCCCTGTGCCAGGCCTGAGCACAGATAGCTTCCCCAGAGGTCCCCAAAGCCCCAGAAAGACACCGGACTGAAATTCTTGGCAGCACATAAGGACCTTGTTGTAAATCAGCTGGGACATAGGGGAGGGCAGGGAACCCGCCGATGGGCAGGCATAGTGAGGGTGGGCTGCTAAGGACTGGAGCTTTGTAAAATGAAAAACGCAGGGGCCCGCCTGAGACGCTGCACTGGATGGGCGAAGCTGCAGACTGAGGCCAGGGAGTTACCGTGAAGGGTTCCAGCTGTCCGGTTGTGACAGGAAATTCACAGAAACAGATAATCATGTTTTCTGGAAAGATCAAATGACTGTTGCCTTAAAAAAAAATGTTTCCAGATCCAAGAAGAGAGGAAAGCATATTTGAGTCTGAGTAGGGTCAAACGGAAACCCGTAGCTGTTATTTATAGAGAAACCACCGTATAATGTGTCCATGTTATTGTGACTACCTTTTGGAGTGAGAGAAAAACGGGGAGGAAATATGATTACTCGTTCTTAAAAATCAGAATTATCATAAAGTTTAACACAGTAAATATTTATTGGCCCCGCCAGGGTGAGATATTACACTAGGAACTGCAGGTGTTACATAAATAAGGTAGACAGTCTCTGTCCTCAGGAGGTTTGCGGGGTAATAAGCAAGATATGACACATACAAATCATAACACAAAATGGAATATCAGCCCGGTAAAAACCAGCAGAGTCCTGTGGATGTTCAAAAGGAAAATAGCTTGAGGAAATAGAGGGAAGAGGGGACTTCCTAAGGTCAAAGGTCCAAAGGGTGTAGATAAATAGGAGGGGGGTGAAATTGCGAATTCCAGCGAGGTGGGTGGTGGAGCTGGGTCCTCAGAGGTAGGCTGGTAGGAGCCGGAGCCCAGACGGACAGCTGATCCAAGGGCAGGTGGGAGGCAGGGATGACAGGGGTTTCAGAATGGAAAGAGGATTTGAGGGTCTCCCCTTCAGTGAGGGTGGTCCGCTTCGGGAGATACTGAGGAGCTCACAGGAAAGCACCCGTCCCGGGAAAACAAGGTCGTACCGCCACACGCACCCCATCAGGGAGCCTCTTGGCCTCCATCCAGCTGGAAGCTTTTCTAACCCGCCAGTGTTTCCTCTTGAGTAGTCAAGACTTCCCTGCTTGTTGCCAAACCCAATTTTTCCCGCACTGTGAGCATCTTGGTTCTGGTCTGCTGTGTTCCCAGCCTCGTTTCCCACTTACCACTCACCGGAGGACTAGCACCCTGACTGTCGGAAATGCTGACTGCTTCCCCTAACGTGACTCAGCGTCAGCGCGGCAGCTAGAGAGCAAGGGGGCCGATGACGCTCACAGGACAGGGAGCATGGTATCCCATGGCAGTGCCTGCACCACCAGTGGCTTTTAGAGCCAGCGGGAGATACATCATGGCAGACCCACAATGTGAGAACCGATTGAGGGTATCACTAAATCTCTGGGACCAGATGACATTGCCTAGAATTTTTAGAGGAATGCCAAGGCAAAATTATGATTCCTGACCCGTAATATTTGACACTGTTAGTTGCCGGAGCAGAAGGATGGGCAGCAGCTCCTACTTTGTGAGGAGGACCCCAGAGCATGAGAGGGCAAGGCTGGGAGTGAGCAGATGAAAGGGGAGGGGAATCCTGACAAACCTTCATTCACTAAGTGTTCTTATTTGCACTGTCCCGCACATCGTTCAATGGGCTGTACAAGGCAAGTAGTTCTACTTGCATTTGATAGTGAGGAAGACAAGACCCAGGAAATATAAGTGACTCGCCCCAATTGATGAAGGTTCTAAGTAACAGAATCAGGAATCGGATCCCGTGCCGTTGAAAACACAGCAGTCTTGATTGTTGGCAAAAATCACTGATTTCTCTTCAGTCATGAATTTGACAAAGGTAAACTCTGTCCTGCCTCTTCCTCCGACCACCACCATGCTCTCCCGCGGTCACGTCCACAGTCTGTTCCCCGAGCCCCGACCGGGTGCCGCACGTTGGTCGGAGTGCTGAAGTTCTCACAGCACGAGGGCAGAGGTGAGCTCTTCTGATTCTTCGAGAAGATGCTTTCAAGTGAGGAGGTCCACAAAACCCCGCAGCCTGTTCCGCACTGAGCTGCTTGCTGTTGGAGCAGGGGGCCCTGTGGGCATGGCTGGGGAATTGTTCTAAAGATAGAAACACTGAACTGGTGTTTTTCTGGGTTCCCCAGGACGAAGTAGTAGAACCAGCCCTATTTTAAATACTTACAGATGATTTTGATTAGAGGAGCACCTGACTGTGCTGAATAGGCCATCTTCTCTCCCTTGAAATCTCCTCGGGCGAAGTTTCCTGGTGCATATCTTATATTCAGACCTTTGCCAGCCTTGCCTTGTGCTGAAACTGTCCTTCAGAGGCCGTGTCACACAACCGCTGGTCATGGGGGTAGTTTTTAAAGTGTGTCACCAAAGAAACCATTTTGTCCAGTCTCCTTATTCACTCATTTATTTGTTCATTTAATTATCTGGATATTTCTGGAAGACAGGTTTTATTTTCCTGCGGTCCTGGGGGCACAGGTACTGTCAGCCTCACTTTGCATGTGTGAGCGGCTGCCCCCGAGCACCGCCGCCAGAGTTACCAAAATGTAAACTTTGAGACCAGTTGATCCAATCCTATCACTCGGGGTTTTATTTATTTATTTGGATTTGATTTATTATTTATTTGACAGGGAGAGAGAACACAAGCAGGGGGTGTGGTAGGCAGAGGGAGAGGGAGAATCAGGCTCCCTGCTGAGCAAGGAGCCCGATGCAGGACTCGAACCCAGGACCCTGGGATCATGACCTGAGCCGAAGGCAGACGCTTAAGCTACTGAGCCACCCAGGCGTCCCTCACTCGGTATTTTGAATAGGGATTGCTCTTAAAGTGGTTTTGTAAAAAATATTGGACTCTGCATGTTCTTCTTTATACTAAATTGAAAATCTTGAGCAATTACTCTCTTTAAAAGACAGGAAACTGATAAGCGCTGCTCAAAACACTTGGGCCTGAAAATTGGACATGCGCCTAACAGGGCAGCATACACGCTCCTCTATGATTCTGTGGGCAAAGCCAACTCAAAGCAGAGCCCATCTCCATAGCCACCTGCAACCATATCACTCCTTCCCTCTCTTGGTTTGTAAACCTGAGTGAAGAAAAGAACACGACACACGGTGTCACCTGAAGGGGCTTTGTTTTCAGTGTTAAGTTGCAGTGTATCCCAGGGCTGACGGAGAGTTCAAGCATCTGACTCCTCTCAGGAGATGGAAGGCTGTTTGGCGAGCTGACGTCACTGCATCCTCTTCACATCCTCCTTTGTTCCTTCAGAACACCCCTGCGGGTTGAGTAGTGTGAAGGGGCTGCATTTTGAAGAAGAGACGCTGCACCCGACTATCCCCAGCAGCTTGTCCGACACTGCAGCCCATTACAGAGCCATTGCTGACACATCGCAGCCTCCGGGGTGCAGGGGGAGGTGGGGGCGGGGTACTGCAGGGCAGAGCGGCATTGCGGAAGGAAGGGGAGCAAGAACGGACAGCTGCTTGGGGGGGGTGGCTCCTCCCATGCCTTGCTTCTGATTTCTCTAGAAGACGGTCATGTATGACAGTCTTCCTGGCGATATGTATGTGCTTGTGTGTGAGAGAGAGAGAGAGATACGCACAGATACCAATGTGTGGATAATGTAACTTGAATAGAGTGTATGCACCAAATTTAAAATGTAGATTTTTTTGTTCTCACTAATGGCTTTAACTTGAGAGCTGTGTACTACATCGGAAGGAGCGGTGGGCCTGGAGGCATCGGCTTCTGGCCTCGCTCCTCACGAGGTTCAGTGCACTCAGCCGTGTATTTCTGATTGGGTGGAGGGGGGCGTGGGAACAGGGCAGCGAGCCATACGCATCCCCCATGAAGGTGGTGGGGTTGGCAGTTCTCTTCTCCATCAACTGAGACAGCCGTCCCTGTGCACAGCCCCATGCCCCGTTCTTAGAGAAGACCACTGTCACCAGAACCAGACGGAGGAGTTACCGTTAGTTTACCGTTAGTTCACGTTTTCGGTGCATGTGAGTGGGAAGGGGGAGGCTGAAAGGGATGATGCGGCACAGTGATTCAGTGAGTGCAAGCTCGGGATAACTCAGTAGCAAAGAAATCTGACTACAAAGCAGGCGAAGGACTTGAATAGATGTTTCTTAAAAGAAGGTTCGTAAGTGGCCAACAGCTCTATGAAAAAATGCTCAGCATCACTCATGATCAGGGAAACACAGATCAAAACCACAGTATCACCTTATACCTGTCAGAACGGCTGTTACCAAAAGAACAAAAGACAAGGTGTGGACGAGAACATGGGGAGTTGGTGGGAATGGAATACAAACTGGTGCGGCTACTATGAGAAACAGTACGGAGGTTCCTCAAAAAAATTAAAAATAGAGCTACCATTGATCCAGCAGTCTCACTTCTGAGTATTTATCCAGAAGAGTGAAACCAGGACCTTGAAGAGATATCTGTACTCCCGTGTTTGTCGCAGCATTATTCGCAATAGCCAAGATGTGGAAACAACCTACCTATGCATCAGATGAGTGGACAGACAGGTGGGTGAAGAAAACACAGCATGTGTGCGCAGGGGAATGCTAGTCAGCCTTCAAAGAGGGAAATTCTGCAACATGCAAAAAGCTCTTAACACAAGGTTTCTAAAATAGTCAAGTTCATAGAATCAAGCAGTGGGATTTCGCCTGCCAGAGGCATGAGTTCGGCGACACCTACACCCACAGTCATCAACACGGTACCGTATACTTAGAATTTTGTTAAGAGGGTAGATCTCCTGTTAAGTATTCTTACAGTCAGTAGTGTAATATTCTTTACCGCCCAGTCTCGCAGTGAGGATCGGGGGGACAGTGTCTGTGAAGCACTTTGACCAGTAGTTGTGTATCAAGTAAATGTTGCTTAGGCATTGACTGTGGGATCAGAGCGGTGAAGGAAGTCATGCAAAGTTTATTGGTGTAGCTGAGTTTTTGACCTGGGTCTTGAAGGATGGGGTTAACTGAGATTGGCAAATAGAAATCAAAGCACATTCCAGATAGGGCCTCACAGGGCAGGAGTCACAGGCTTATGTCCATTCCTCCAGCAGGGTTTCCTCTATCAGGGCTGATTTCTGTACTTCCAAGCTCTTGATTTCTTTTCCATCATTTTAAAATGATGAAAATCAGCTATTGCCATGACAACACAAAGCAATTTGTGAACTCTGGGAGCTTTGTTCTTTACTCAGAAGCGGTGTTCTGCCGAGGCCACTTAAGGAAATATTTCTCATTCTACTCCTCTGTCTCTCAGTTCCATTACCCAATTCATAATGAGATTGATAAACTATAATAATAATTAGACACTGTAGTGGAATGAATCCCAGTAGAATCAATACATATGAGCCTAAGGAATCCGTAGCAGTAATGTCAAACATGTGCTCATTTTTAAAGTGACTCATTTAACAGCTTCCCATGTGTTCTCGAATCTGCATGGTATATTCGGGTAGAGCACAGAGATTTTTAACAGTAGAAGAGATTAAAAACAGAGCTATCAAAGTAATTCACCTTTTCCAAACCTGTCACAAGCGAATCCAAAAAGATAGGTAAATTGGTCCTGGACTATGTTGTTACCCATTTGCTCATTAGACGTAATGAGCTCTGAAAACAAAGGACCCATGACCTGTTTATAGAAGTTTTATCCCACAGTCCTTGATAACTATCAAGACACTGACATGCCGAGTCCTCAGCCTCCGGTTTCCATCAGGAGATAGCCCTAAGTTCTCCCAGGTCATCCGCACCGGGCTGTCAGCTGTTGCAAGACTCTTGCCAGCAGGCCATCCTCTGGTGACCAGAAGCTCACACATTCACGAAATGGCCCGTCGTATGTTTAGATTCTTACTCATACTGAGCTGAAGCTTCTCCACCATTTCCAGATTTGAATTTTATTATAGCTTGGCTGTGTGTGCGTGTATGTGTTTAATGTGCTTATTTTCTAAACCACCCGGAACCTGAGGAAGATGTGGTCAGCAGGAATTAGCCAGGTCTGGGTCTTCATGTAAGGGACACCTACTATAGCCATTTATTTCCTGTCTAAATTAGGAGTAAACCAAATCCTATTTTGAATGTGTTTAATGATAAATCTTCAGGGGACCCACACAGTGGATCCTTTCATGCCATTTTCCCTAATAGCTTTCAAAGCAGGTTAGAAGTGGAGGGATGTCCAGGGTCACACTAATATCCAGGCCGCTGTCCAGGGTCACACCAGTGAATGGACAGTGGAGCCAGGACTAGAACACCAGCTCCCAGGACACACTTGGAAGCCAGCCTCTGTTCTTCACGTGCGGTCCGCCCCCCTGCAGCAGAGCATGTCTGTGTCTGGTGGGATGGCCTGCTGTGACCAAAGTGGAGAGTGGAGGACAGGGCAGTGCATCTCCCACACCCCCTCCGGAACTGGGCGCCGTACAGAGTCACAGCCTCCGGGGCCTCTTCCCCTGGGGAAGAGGTCCTGGGGCCATTTTGTGGTGGTGTATGCATGGGGGGAGAGGGGAGCCTTAGGTTAATTCCACCTTTGGGCTCTTGTGCACAGTGCTTCTGTGAACACTAGTGTGCGAGGGTCTGTTTGAGTCCCCACTGTCCGTTCCTTTGCACGAGTACCTAGGAGTGGCGTTGCTGGGTTCTAGGGTAATTCTGTGCTTAGCTTTCTGAGGAACAAGCATATGGGTTTTTTGCATTTCAACTGTTACAAGTGGGAAGCATAGGTCTTTATTAATTAAAATGTATCTGTTTTATCAAAGTTAATATGAAGAGCTGTAAATATATGCAGTCAATCCATTCCTCACGTTCCTTTGAGTTCCTCACAATTGTCGTCGGTGCAACTCATTTGACAGTTCATCACAGAAGGCTTTGTGACATCCATTATTCTCTTTAACCGATTATTTTAAAGCTTTTACTGTTTAACTTGTCATGTTTTTATACAGCCCCCTCTGCAGTTTTAATCACCTCAAGGGCAGAGGCATGTATTATATCTCTTTGTACAGGAATTCCCTGAGTACCTACCACAGATCTCCAAAATGCCTAACTAATGAGTTTTCACTTCTTTCATATCAATCTTCTGGTTTATTCGTAGACTAGAAACTTCTCCATCAAATCCGTACTTTGATAGAATCCACTTTGCGCGGATCTCTTTTTGCAAACCTGTTTTCACGTGTTAAATGAGGTAACACAGCCAGTGAGGGTGATAAGAGCAGCTAACTTTTATATGCTTACTACATGTCACACACTATTCAAAGCGCTTCCAGGTATGTTCTCCCTTCTCAAAGTCAGCCTCTACATGTAGGTACTGTCGTTATCCATGTTTGATCAATAAGGAGATAGTCAGACGTTGAGTTGCTAGCTGCCCAAGGCCACACAATCGGCAGGTGCTGAAGGTGGGCCTCCGGCGGCAGGGCCCATGTTCTGAGCCACGGACATGGTTAGGGGAGACCCTTCTAGCCTGAAGCAAGAAGGACAAAAAGTGTGGCCACTGGAAGAATTATTCAGCCCGGATGTCAGTAGTGCCACGCTTCGAGGAGCAGGGGGCTCAGACCTTGTGTGGGCTCACCTCGCAACCCCTCCAGCGTTTTGTGGGTCCTTCCACTTAACCTTCTGCCCGGCCGCCCGGGGCTCTCGAGATTGCCCACTTCTCTGCTGCCCTTAGAGTGGCGGAGATCTATCTTGGAAAAAGTCTGGCCTGTGACTGGCGCGTGACCTTGGACAAGACACCTGGGGGAGGGGGGTGTGGTGGTTCCATTAGGTGCTCCATAAATAGCAGCTTCTTTCTTAGCAAATTAGTTGGAAACTGACCGTCTTACGTAGGCAATCGATATGTCTTAAAAATAGATGATCAATATACAAAAATAGATGTAAATCCATTTTTAAAACCTTCACAATAAGCAACAAATTCCACATCTATCATCCCACCAGCCTGTCCTAGAGGCAGACAGAATTGGTTCCCAAAGGAGCCGCACCAACATAAATATGTCAGGAAAGAAAATGTGCTGGCCACAAGCCATCTAGCACTGGTTCTTCCCTATCGACGTAGAACGAAGTTTCAGATACAGGAGGAAACCCAGAGATGCTGAGCAACTCTCTCATAGGCATCATCCCCTCAGGAGCCCTTCTGACTTCCCCTAGACACAATGCTGCCTCTCCCTGGCCCTGCCTGGGGGGGAGCTGCAGGGGGGCCAGGCCTCCCCCTGCGAAGGGGACAGCAAAGACATGGCCGAGGGTATCCCCTCCAGCTCCCAGTTTCTCTCTCCCGGTGTGTCTGAACTGTGTTGTGTGTGGTCAGCCGCCTCAGACCCTCGCTCTTCATCCACCCCTCACTCTGCATCCTGCTTCCTCTTGGATGTTTCGCTCCCCCCTGCCTGAGTTCACCGATCCTGCAGACCCTGAGCCTAAGCTCACGGTGCTCCCCTCCCAGACCAGGGCCTCAGGCTGCAGGGTCTTGCTGGGCTTTCTCTGCTTGCTGAGATGTCCCCTTCTGGTGGCTCAGAGGGTACTGCCACACAGCTGTGGGCTACAGGGGCCGCCCCTGCAGTTCTGCTGAGCTCTGCTGCCGGGGGAGAGCCCAGGGCCACCTGGAAGCTTCTCCCTGTTTCCAGAAGCACCTGTGGGCCCAGCTCCAGCCCCTTCTCCTGTCCACATGTCCCCCCCGCTGCTGGTTGGACGGGTGACACTTGTGTGCCTAGTCTCCGCATTAGGGTCCAGAGAGCAGACATCACATTCCTACCCCCTCTCCTGCTCTGCTCCCCTCCCCTGTCGCAGAGCACCAAGGGGGGCTTCTCACATAGCCAGTTCTGGAATGCTGGTTGGTGTCTCACTTTACGGCCTCCTCATAGTTCTGGTTTCTCCCCTTCCGTTTTCAGCACTGTCTCCAAGCAGAGAAAAAACGTCATCAGCTGTGTCACGGTCCACGACTCTCCCTACTCCGACTCCTCCAGCAACACCAGCCCCTACTCCGTGCAGCACCGCGCTGGCCACCACACCAACACCTTTGACACCAAGGGCAGCCTGGAGAACCACTGCACTGGGAACCCCCGAACGATCATCGTGCCACCCCTG
The DNA here is from genome assembly GCF_002007445.2 of Ailuropoda melanoleuca. Classification (NCBI taxonomy): domain Eukaryota; kingdom Metazoa; phylum Chordata; class Mammalia; order Carnivora; family Ursidae; genus Ailuropoda; species Ailuropoda melanoleuca. The sequence continues at coordinate 198,382,377 of NC_048218.1, read as the reverse complement.
AAAACCCAGGCCAGCGAAGTGTTGGTGGAATGTGATAGCCTGGTGCCAGGTAATTGGGGGCCGGGGCAGGCCGGGAACACCTCTCTGCACACTGAGTTTCTTGTGTTCTGCTACGGGCAGTTGTGTTGAGTGAGAGCTGATAAGCCCCGGGTTATTGTAGCTCCCTACCCAAGGATTTCGCTCAAGTAGCCAGGGTAGGATTCCACTTAACATCACATTGTATAAGCAGTGTTTTACCTTTTTATTTCTATAATTAATTCCTCACTGCCTTTACAGTGGCTCTCCCACCAACTAGGTTGATAAAAATATGAAATAAAAACCACCCAGCTCCATATTCACTGGTCCGGGATGACACCTGAGTTAGGGAGTTCCTGACCAAGTAGAGCTGCTTCCTGTGTGGAAACAACCTTCTCTGGGTCTTGGCAAGTGAGGGTGATATCAGCTCCCCTCGGCATCCCCTCAGAGCTCGCTTTTGGGAGAAAAGGTCATAGTGAGTGTGCTTGTCTCCTCGCATACTGCTTGAGTAAAAGGAGCCCTTCTATCCCGTGAAGGCCTGAATACTAGACTCTAGAATAAAGGCTGAGAGCATAACCTTCCAAAAACACTTAGTGGCACCAGCCAGATCTGGTAGTATCTCTTCAGTGACTCCCTTGTTCATGCGGAAGAATTTAGGGAGTAAACCAGAAGCTATCTCCTTTTCTGCCACAGACTGTCACCCGCCCATCCAAGGCAGACAGCACAGCACCTTCCGCTAGGACTAGTTAGAAGGAAAGAGGTAGAAACTGCCATTAAAAAGATTTTGTTTAGAATCAGGGAGCTATTCATCAGGTAGGACCCCTGTCTCTGTCATCTGCTCAGGAGACCTTGGAACCTTCTTGGGGTGGTCGCCACATGTAAGACCCACTAGGCATGGGCCGTTCAGGTTCTGCCGCTGAGAGTGACCTCAGGGTGAAGAGCAGAATTCAGGATGGGGTCTTTAGGGACTTTTCCAGCCCAGTGCCATAGCCCAGCCCACATAGTATGGGACACAAGGGCCTCTTTCCAGAACCCTCTTTCTCTACTCAGCCAAGGGTTTTAGTAGAAACCTTGGCAGGAAGAAACACTCTCTAGAACCAAAGGAACCTGTAAGGCAAACAAAGTTGTTCACCCAGGAGACAGGACTCCTTAGAGCAGCGGCCCTCATACTTTTCTGCTCATATGTCCCTTAAGTAATTGTTTAAAACTATATCCATCACACATTTCTAAGTTTAAATATTGGCAAAGGATATCATTTCTGTCATATGTTGTGTCCCTGTTGAAGTACTTTGAATATGTGTGTCAAAACCTCGGAGCTACAGGTGCAACTCATCCAATACGTGGGGCCACTGCCTTGTCCCCTCATGAGGGAGCCACTCCTTGTCATCAGCCAGGTGGCCAAGCTGATTCACCTCTGTCAGAACTGGCTTCTCTGAGACAGCCTCCTCATCTCTGAATTTTGTTTCGTGAATGGATGGATAGAGTAGGGAGTTTCCAAAGCCTGAATAAGATAAGACTGGACAGCCTTCAGTGTTTCTTAATGAAGATGGCCTGGTTTGCCTAGCAAGGGACTGTCCATCCCTCAGGAGCCGGTCAGTTTTCATGCCTCAGCCGGTGCACCATATTAACTTCCCAGAGAGTGAGAAGCAATGGGAGACACGTGGATGTGAGAGAGAAGGTGGGAAAGGAAACCAATGGATGCTAGTGCTGGTGAATCCGATCAGGAAAAGGTAACATTTGCAAACTTGGGGTCTGGAAATTGACCCTTTAAATCTCTGTTGCCACATACCCTCAAGTCCTCAAGAAGCCCTACACGTGTTGGCTTAAATTGCAGCCTGCAAGGGGCCGCCTGGCTGGCTCAGTCAGAAAAGCATGAGACTCTTGATTTCAGTGTTGTGAGTTCGAGCCCCACTTTGGGTGTAGAGATGACTTAAAAAAAATAAAATCTTAAAAAAAAAAAAAAAGATTGTAGCCTGTGATGCACATAGATTGGTGTGAAGGGCTCTCCTTAATTAACAGTAAAGGTCTCAAGACTATTGTCGAAACCCTTAAGGAAGCCCGGCCCTTTTGTTGAGCAGAAAGAGGAGATAGTCCTTCCTCATCTGCGATCTTAAAAACTCCAAAAACTGGGGCACCTGGGTGGCTTAGTCCGTTAAGCATCTGCCTTGGGCTCAGGTCATGACCTTCCATGGGGCTCCCTGCTCAGTGGAGAGTCTGCTTCTCCCTCTGCCCCTCCCCCCCGCTCACTCGTGCTCATGTGTACACTCTCAAATAATTTTTATAAAAAGTTAAAAAAAAAAAAAAAACCATCCGAAATCCAATTTTTAAGTTTACACCAAACTCGGTGGTGGTGAAGCCTGACCTGAATTAGCAAGAGGCTGTTCACAGTCTCTTTATCATAGTCATTTATGCTGCTTAGAAAATACCCCTGGGTTTTGGAGCAGAAACCTTCCTGGCTTTGATTACAAGGTGGTGCCCAAGGCTCTTCTGGGGCTACCTAATATACTGAACCTTTCTAAAATCTGAAACTCTGAATTTCAAAAATATGTGACTCCAAGGATTTTAGATCAGGAATTGAGACCCACAGCATGAGACCGTGAGCTTTGTTATATCAGGAATGCCCTGTTCCGAGACACTTTGGAGGAACTCTGTAACAGTAACTACCCCTTTAAAATATGGATAATGGTTTATAAGAATTGGCTCGAGATAGATCTTGAGGTCATCTAGGAATTACTTTTTTTAAGGGTGGCTGGTGCTAAATTTTTCTTGGCCTTTTAAATCAGCATGAGGGAGTGGCCAGATTTCCGCAGGTTAGAAATCTTCCAGCTTGGAGTTTTGTCAGCCTTTGGTGCTGGTGCCATTCTGTGGATGGTGACAGTTTTGAGGAGAGTTACTGAAACTTTAAGACCAACTAGTCCAACCCTAGTGAAGACAGGCAGAGAGACAGGGCCGGCTTTACTAGCGTAACAGCAGTGTTGTGTCTAGAAACCACAAAGGCAAGAGAGGACAGCTCTGTGGAACCCACATTTCACGACTTTCAAGTTATATTAACCACTTCTACCATCAGCCCGATGCGCGTGGGCAGGGGGCAGTTCTGAGCGCTTACCCCACTGCCTTTCCACAAGAACTGCGTGATATCTGAACGGCTGAGAGTCTCTGAGGGATATTTCTGCCCGAAAAGAGAAGGGGGGGGAAGGTCATTCTCTGCGGTAAGACTACTGTTTCTAAAGCAGCCAAGTGCTGCTGTCTCTGGGGAGCCCCGTGGTATAATTTTCCACCGTAAAGAGAGATTTATCTTCCCCTCTGAGGACATGCTGCACAGTCTTTCTGGTGACAGGTAAGAGGCAGGAAAGAACTTCATTCTGGTGCCTGCTCATCCCCAGCCTGTGGTGTTTCTCAACACTAATATATACCATTCGCTACAAAATCATTCTAGGCTCAGAAAAATCAGAAAAGCAGGCTTTCTCGGTGTCCTGGTGCTCATTTGGCCTAGAGAGGCCAAGGTGTGACCACGTTTAGTGCCACCCCCTACCCCCACCCCAGCTGGAGCTCCCAGGTGTTGACTGGGCTCGGGTCAGGATGAATGACGAGCAGGCCACTGTCCATTTCTCACGTCACCTTCTCAGGTCTCCTGGGTTAGTTGAGATTCTTTTGGAAGGCAACAGAATGAACTCTACACTGCCTTAAGACACGGAATTTATTGGAAGGAATTAAGAAGGCTGAGGGAAAAGTTCAACAACCACATCCCAGGCTGGGCAGGAGCCAGAATCCCCGGGACCTGGGCCACTGGCAGCCCGACGCCTGCCTCCTGGAACACTGCTTCACCCTGACCCAGCGACTCCCAGGCTCATAGTTTCCCATTTCCAGGAGACAGGACTTGGTTGTCCCAGCTTGGAGTGGACACCTGTTCCTTGAGCATGAACAGTAGCCAGGGGACAGGGCTCAATACCTGTGTTACCGATAGCTAACACAGCTAATGCTTTTAAGAGCGTAACATGTGACAGATAACAAAGCGTTCCACATACGTTAACTCGTATAAACCTCAGGACGACCCTCTATGTCGTTATCATTATCCTCCCAGTTTCCCAGATGTGAAAATGGAAGCATAGAGAGGTTAACTAACTCAACCAAGGCCACGCGGCTGGACCTCGCAGGAGTCTGGCTCCCCAGCCCACCCATACTCTGAAGCACCCTCCCACTGCAGACGGGACCACTGGGGGCTACCCTGGGAGCCAAGGGCTGTACCCAGACTGGCGGATCTTTGAGAGTAGCCGGGCAGGGCTTGGCCTGAGACTGTCCCTCGTGGTTCCAAGCCACACCTCAGGAGCTTGACCTTCAGCTCTTGCCTTCGGCTGTGCTTGGTACTGTATTCATCTCAGCAGGAGGAAGTGCTTCTCTTCGTCTCTTGGTCCTCTGCAGGACCCCCTCCCTTCTTTGGGGGCCCCATGCTCTGACCCAGTCCCCATGCCCTGTCCCCACAGTGGCGGTAGCAGGCACGTGCTGGGCTCTGTGACACCATTTCATCTAAAACTCCTAACCTCTTGCATACTCAGGCTGTGGGTACCTGAGCTCAGTCTTTCTCCTCAAATATAATGACCACAGAATGCCCAGAGAGCTGAAATGGGAGCAGAGAGACAGCATCCCCACCTGGGGCCCAGACAGCAGGCACAGTTTGTAACGGGCTACCGAGCAGCAAGGACTCTGGCTCCATCGCATTTGCACCGTGGCTGAGTGAAGGGGAGACCCCAAAGCTCTGCCGATAGCCCACATTTGCACTTCTCCATCTCTTACCTGGCAGTGGGTCCCCCAAATCCCTGCATCTTCCAGGTTTCAGGGGGCCTTTGAGATTCTGACTGGGTTTGGCTTTTGCACAGCTCCCTACACCAGGGCCTGGCGGGCTCCTCTCCTGGGGTGCTTGTTGCTAATACAGATTCCCAGGCACCCCCCATAAGGTTCTAATTTAGTGGGTAGGAGGACCCCCAAGTGCAGTGCACGGTCAGATTGGGGGTCTCTGTGAGGACCCACTGGCTCCCTCCCCATGAGACAGCTTTCCCTTTCCTGGAGGGGGACTGCTGCCTGCAGGGCAGGGAGGCTCCCCGTGGCCTTCAGTGTGCACCCCAGACTCCCATCCCCAAATGTCTGGTTTCCCAGACCTTCACTCTCATGTTTCTCTCCCTGAGCAGTTAATCAGTGTTCTTTCTTGACGACCCCAGCCGTGTCCTCTTTGACTTTGATTTCATCACCCTGGGATTTGTAATAGAATTGATCCAACCCAGTTACGTCAAGGGCCTGCACATTGTGATGTGTGCCTCATTCATACTTAGCACCCTCTACCCTGGCCTCGACCATTTTACACGGGCAATCGTGGGTGGTTTTTTCCTCAGGACATGTGTGGTCCTTTTTCTCAGGCCTCATTATATGTACCCTGCTTATCACTGCGTCTCTGAATCTCGGCAAACAGCCCCCACTGCAGCCCTGGACGGGCACAAAGAGCTCCAGAGACCTCTCCTCCTTTCCTTCATTAACCCTCCTTGTGCTTTTCAGTGTCCCCAGACCAGAATCTTAAAGTCCAGCAAGCTGGCACTTTCTCCCAACCAGTGGGACAGGCCAAAGTGCGGTGATGAGTCCAGACCCCGGGCAGACTCTCCCTGAGTCTCAGGGAGATGAGGCTGATTTTGATGGGCTGGTCTTAGGAACATGCCCCTTCTTGGAAGACCATCCTTATTGCCTAGAGGGGCAGGGTCTTCTGGGCAGTGGAGGACCTGTGACCACTCTGTGACCCCTGGCTCTTCCCCACACAGTTAACACCAGTCAGCACTCGTCCTACAAGTCCAAGTCCTCCAGCAACGTGACCTCCACCAGCGGTCACTCTTCAGGGAGCTCGTCTGGAGCCATCGCCTACCGGCAGCAGCGGCCAGGACCGCATTTCCAGCAGCAGCAGCCTCTCAATCTCAGCCAGGTGAGTGCCACCTGACCGTGCCTCACCGGCCTGCAAATCATCCCAATCCCTGCAGTCCCCTCCTGGCCTCAGCTTCCAAGCAGGGGGCCGCAGCCGGCCCTTGCCCAGCTCACAGGGCCGCAGCCCCCTAGCAGCCGGACGGGTCCTGAGGGACCTCCGACTTCTTGCTGCCATGGGTTACCCCGGGGACGTTGGTTTCCCTGGGTCACAAAGAGCTGGCCCCAAGTAAAATAAGTTGTCTAATGTCACAAGGCACTCAGTGACACAGTGCCAAAGCTTAAAAATAGGATGGCCCACATCTTGCTCTTTCAGCCTGGCAGGGGCTGTGACACAGTGTCCTGGCCCCGTCAGACCAGGATGCCCAGGGAGTACCTGCAGGCTGACATCGTTGGGCTGACTGGTTCATTGCCATGAGGGAGGCCAGGCACACACAGGGAACCCAGACTGAGGGCAAGAGAGGATTTGGAGAAGGTGGGTGGCGTTGAGGTGGAATTACAAATGAAGCAGGGTCTCCTTGGCACAGCGGCCTGTGGGTACAGGGTCTGCGTCAGGTCTGAAATGCGAAGTGGACTCGGGGGCCTGTTTCCTCAGAAGCCATGGAAGTGAAATAAATGGGGAGCTTGTGTTCCAAAATCCCTTGTCTGAAGCGGTGCAGTTGGTAAACAGGCCACGTCTCTGTGTCGTCACAACTCCGGTTCTCTGGAAGAGAGGGCTCTTTCATTTGTACCAATATAACTTCAAACAGCGCAGTTTGCAGGAGCCTAGGATTTCAGAGAACAAGATTTCACAGTGAGGGAGAAAGCAGTTGTCACTCGAAGAGGGGGGCTCCTCTGACACTTCACAGCTGCGGTAGGCCCTTAGGAGACATCCTATCTCCCGTTACCTTTTCAAGCTGGTTTGATCTGTGTCATCCAGCCGGGGACTCCAGGGACTCCAGGGACTCAAGGGACTTGGGAAAGCGTTCCTTTCTCAGTCCAGGCTACTGTTGCTTTCCCAGCCTACCAGGGAGGCATCTTCCCCCACTCCTGCAGCTTCTGGCCTCCTTCCCTCCTCTCCTCCTCCGCCTCCCCACTGCCCCGTCCTCCCCCCACCTTCCACCCTTTCCTCTCTTACCCCCTTCTCACTTCTCTCTCTGTCCCTCCTCCCTCCCTACTTCCCCCTCCTCCCCTTCCCTTCTCCCTCCCACTTCTTCCTCCTTCCCCCTCCCCTCCTCGCTGCCCTTCCCCTCCTCACTTCTCTCTCTTCTCCTCCTCTCCCTCCTCCCTCCCACTTCTCCTTCCTCCCCCTCCTGTCCTGTTCCTCTCCTTTCTCTCCTCCCACGTGTCTGGCCCCCAATGCAGCCCTCTCCTGGTGCTTCTCCTTCTCCAGGCTCAGCAGCACATCACCGCAGAGCGCGCCGGGAGCCACCGCCGGCAGCAGGCCTACATCACTCCCACGATGGCTCAGGCCCCGTACTCCTTCCCGCACAACAGCCCCAGCCATGGCACTGTGCACCCCCACCTGGCCGCCGCTGCCGCAGCAGCCCACCTCCCCACCCAGCCCCACCTCTACACCTACACGGCGCCCGCGGCCTTGGGCTCCACCGGCACCGTGGCCCACCTGGTGGCCTCCCAAGGCTCGGCACGTCACACCGTGCAGCACACTGCCTACCCGGCCAGCATCGTCCACCAGGTCCCCGTGAGCATGGGCCCCCGGGTCCTGCCCTCGCCCACCATCCACCCGAGTCAGTATCCAGCCCAGTTTGCCCACCAGACCTACATCAGCGCCTCTCCAGCCTCCACCGTCTACACTGGATACCCACTGAGCCCCGCCAAGGTCAACCAGTACCCTTACATATAAACACTGGAAGGGAAGGGGAGGGGAGGGGAGGGAGGATGTCCAGAGGGGAGGAGGGAGGAGGGGCGAGGTGGGAGCTGGGCTTTTTATACTGAAGATGCGGCACACAAACAATGCAACAGGGCAGGGGGGGCAGGGGGCAGGGACCAGGGACCGACACAAATGAAACTTGAACTAGGAGGTGGGGGGACTTAGGGCAGAGAAGAGAACATTTTAAAAAAGAAGGGATTGAGGAGGGGGAAATCTATGCTTTTTATTTTAAAAAAAAAAAGAAAAAAAAGAAAACGTCAGTAACAAAAAACACAGCTCACGAACCCATTCTGCACCAAACTGGAAAGGAGAAGAAGAGAGCAACAGAAGATTCTGGAAGTGGGGGGCCCCAGTTTTTGAAGAACTTTATCTATGAACTTCTCAAAGATTATTTTCATATGGCGGCAAGTGACATTTAAGAATTTGCTGTCGGGGACACCTGAAATGGAAATCCAATAGATTTTTAATTATGGAACATAAGAATTAGGGATTTTTCCAGAACTCTAAAGGGTCAGCAGCCCACTAGAAGGTCAGGCCATGGCCTGAGGAGGCTGATTTTGGGGGGTGGTGTGGGGTTGGCCAAGCCCAGTTCTGCCGCGTGTCAGGACTGATGGGGGGGGTGGCCAGGCTGAAGGAAGCTCCCCAAGAGGGCACAGTTTCTCTTCTTGAGCACTCTGGATAAATCCCTAAGCAATGTTACTCCTCCAGTGTCATTAATAATGTGTGTTGCAAACTTTAGGTTTGTTTTTTCTTTTCCTGAAGATTTATTTTCTCTTTGAATCAATCCCTAGTTACGTAGCATAGGGCTAGCGGTCGTCGCCGACACCCTAGTAGAATGTAGCAGTCAGCACCCCTGTTTTCTACTTTGTGTTCAACTCCAATGATACCAATAGACTATTCCTCAATATAATTGCACAAAAAAAAAAAAAAGTGATAGAACATAGGCATGTAACCAGTATGGTGGTCCAGGTGTGCGAGCGTGAATGAGTGTGTGCGGGTGTGAGCGCGGATGCCACCCTCGCTGTGTGTCCCTCGGCGCCGCCATCACGGCTCTCGCATCCTTGATTTGACACCGGTCCCTCCTAGTGCCTTACCGACCCACAGACGCGGTGTGAGGGTTTACTTCCATGGTACTCCAAGAAGCTGACTGAGGCGAGTCACATCATCTCAGCTCTTCTTTTGTGCTGTCGTAACATTTACTCTGGTCTTTCCTTGTTTTCTTTTTTATTTTTATTTTAATTTAATTTAATTTTATTTTAATACCGGTTGTCTTTTTTGAGCTATCTGCTAGCAGAGGGGCATCAGGGAGCTGGCAGGAACGGGGAAGGGAGCCCAGGGATCTTGAGAGAGCTGTAGGAGACGGATGGGTGGGTGGACAAATCTGACTTTTACTTTGGAGACCAAGAGCAAGAGAGACTCCCCACCCTGCACCCTTACCGCACTGTGCCTCCAGTTCTGCCGGGGCGGGGGGGGGGGGCAGCTCTTAACCATTTGTGGGAACAGAGGTCCCATCTGTGTTGTGGGAATGTTGGCCTTGTCTGGTGGCTGTCTCCTTCCTAATATGGAAGGACAGAGGAGAGGAGGCCCCTTGCAGTGTCTGGGCCTGGCACGGCCTTCCTGCTCTCTACGAGGTGGACCCAGCCCCAGGCCCTCACACCCACCCCACGCTCATGCACAGCCCTGCCCGTCTCTCTCGTTCCACCAGCTGTGTATTGCTCTCACAGTTTTGCCAGATCCTTCCCTCTGTAGACAGCCATCAACTTTTGTTTGCTGCTGCATCTTTCCTCACGTTACCAGGCCTACCCAAGACTAGACTTTGTTCTTTGGTTTTAGAGGGGTCTGATGGGCAGAAGGTCGGAGGGACATCTATGAGGGTAACCAGGGGGTCTTGCATTGCACTTTGGAACACTCCTATGGGCACTTAAGTTTCCAAAGAAATTTGCCCTTTGCCCTCTTTGCACCATTGATACATTCTGGAAGTTTTCTCAGGCTTTGAACACTGCTGGGGGTGGGGTGGAGTAGGGGTATCTCCATTCATAGCAAAATTACTCTTGAATACACGAATGTTGGGAGACTCTATCTGGTCTTAGATGGGGCTTAGAAGGGTGGCCCTAACTGTTTGATTCTTGATGCTGAGTCCTAACTGATCCCGAAGCCAGGTTTCCAAGGTGCAAAGAGATGGCTCCCAGTTTCGGCAGTTTGTCCCCACGCCCCCCGCCTCCTGCAGTTTCCCGTAACCATCTACTGTGAACAGTGGTTTTATAGTGATATCCAACCTAATTCAGTGACGAAGCCAAGCCGTTACCTTAGCTGTTAGCTGTGAAATGTGAAATAACTCTGGAAATTCCCCCTCCCCAATCATGAATTCTACTCATCTTACGAAGACATAGGTCCCCGAACTGGAACCAACTTAGTCCAGGCCTGAGGCTGGAAGGAAGGACACCAGGACCCACTGGAGGTACTCAGGCAGCCCACAGGTCCCCGGCAGGTGAGCCTGTGAGACGTTCGCCCCAGGGCAAGACACTCTCCTCGTGGACCCACCGGCTGATCGATTGATCAATACTCTTTTCCCGGGACGTGGGGAAGGGCCATCTCTCCAAGACCATGGGAAAATGGCCAGTCCAGAGAGAGTGGGGGAGAAAAGTCTTTGGAGGACACATGAGCCAGAGCCCTCTCAGAGCCGTGCCGGCCTGGAAAATTCACCTGTTCCTGACTTGGCGGAAGCCAAATGACAGCAGAGCCCCACCACATCTCCTGACCAGTGACAGAAGTCTTGGCTGCGAACGAGACTGCGTTGGCCTTGCTGGCAGCATCCAGATTCCCTCGCACGGCTGACTCCCAGCCCCTCCTAGATCTGATCTCCTATGGGAAAAGACAACACAGCCTTCCATTTTAAAGAAAATTACTTTTGTCTACTTAAGTTGGAAGTCCCTTATTCTTTCACCTGGTATTTTCTTTGTTTTCTTCCAGATCAGGAATGAAAGTTCCATGCTGCTCATAAAGATAATATTATTGTACTAATTATTTTGGTTATTACCATTGTAATTATTATCATTATCATCCTGTTGATATTTTAGCTGGGGTTTTAAATGCACATTCATTCCCAGTATGTTTGTGTTTTCTCTTTAATATTTAAACTTATTTTATTATATCTGTGAGTTTATGAGTAGGCAGGAAGGACATGCAGATGTCCAGTTTTGTTAAACAAAAAAACAAAAAAAAGGAAGGACCCAGAAATTAGGAAAATTGTTTCTGTCATCTCTAGTCCACAAAGAGCTGTCAAGAAAGACCCACCACAGAACAAAAGCTTGAAGAAGAATCAAGGCCTTTTCTGTGTGCAGGCCAGATTGGACTCTTGACAACACGGTCACCATCAACATCGTATTTTCCTAGAGTCTCAGTGACCTGGGAAGAGTTCCGAGGTGGCATCTCCAGGACCCAACCTTTAGCTATGGTTCTTTCCCACATTTCCTGTGTTCTCCTTTGCTTCTGGAATCTGCTAACTAGATTCTTGGCCTGCCTCACATCTGATCCTGACCTGTCATGCAAAAGAAAACCCCTCAGCCCAGAGCTGCCCCACGTGTCCTTCCTTTTCCCTTCGGTGCACCAGGAGTGTGGCCTATCTCCTTCAGTGCAGAGACGGTTGTCCCCTCCTAGAAGCCACTGGCTGGAATGAGCAGACGTATGGGTGCTAGGCAGGTGGTACCTTCCCCTGGGGAATTTCAGCCTCACCTGCCCTCCTTCCACTCACTGACCATACTGCCCACTTCTCCGGTCTCTTCCCCCTTCCTCCCCAGTACCTCTTCTCAGCATGCAATTCTAGGGATAGAACTAGGAGCCAAAAAAAGGTAGAGGGACGGTAAGAGGCCAGAGGAGTGCTGACAAGGTCAAGCAGCTCCTCCGACATTGCGGGCAGGGCCCCTCTGAAAGCGTTAGCCAACAGAGGAGCACAGCGCAGCCTCGAAGCCTTGGTGCACGCTGCCGTGTGTATGATTGGCTTCTTAAAATTGGCTTGAGGTTTCCACACGTTGCCCACCAAACCCAGAAATTCGGGCCTTGGGTGGAAATGCTGGTTTTGCTGAAGCTTACCGAGGGCAATGCCAGGCTGTGCCTAGTCCTGGTGGTACCCGGCAAACAGGAGTGCATCCTCCCTTCATCCCCACCCGCCCTCCTCTTCCAGTCCCCAGCACAGAGCTGCAGGATCAGAAGACCCCTGTGAGAGGCCAGGCTTCTTGTGCCCTCCTTAGCACGTGCCCGGATCTCCTGTCCCTTCCTCCAGCTCTGAGTCACCCTGGCAAATTGGATGAATCAAAGCCTGCCCGTCCCTAGGACCAAGCTCTCAAGTAGAGGGGTGCCGGCCTCGTCCTTGTTGAGACCACAAATGACCTAGAGCGTCATCTGTTCTTCAACTGTCTCTAGATGAAGAAGCATAGCACAGCTGAAGAGGGGAAGATTGAAAAGGACAGGTCAAGGAGAACCATGTACTCGTAGCCTCAGGAAGTCCAGGGGAATATGCTTCTGCCCAGTGGGTTCTTGCTGACCCATCTGGGCGTGCGCACCCATGTCTCTGCACTTAGTGCCTCGTTCATGACGTTCTGGCTGTTTCCAAGGGAAGGGGTGAGCAGGCCGACGGGTGGGAGAGTCTGAGGCTTCATGCCAGTTAATACTGTGAAGTGGCGCACGTGGTTGATGGAGTTCAGAGGGCAAGGAAGGGTTGAGGCAAACCGGTGGTTGTCTCCTCGACTGTATTTGCATTCTGGCCTTACTGGCAGTGAGTGGCTTGCAGGCTGGGGGAGCCAGCTGGCCTTGCCCTCTTCACCCTGGACGACTTAACCCGCCCAAACACCAGATTGTTGGATGTAAGGACGGGAGGGGGAGATGAGCACAGCTGCTAAGAGGCCGATTTCCCTTGACCAGGTCTCTGGAAGTGCAAACACTCATTTTTGAACAAGCGTGTGGTGGAGGATTTGGGTTGTGTGAGTGTGTGTGTGTGAGTGGAGCAGACTTTCTTGGAAACTGGAGGAAGGAGATGAGGAGGCTTAAGGAGATACTGCTGACAGGTTGTGGTTGGTGAAACGAGGTGTGTCTGTGAGCTGGCCCCAGCTTTCATCCCAGGCCGTCTTGGGTGCTGGGGCCAGGGTAGGGGATGAGGCCCCTGCTGGCCTGCCCAGGAGCTGCTAGGACCGATCACAGAAAGAAGATAACGAGGTGCCCTGGGGTAGCAGAGGGAATTCAGCAGGGAGGCGAGGACCCTTTCTGCAGGCCTGGCCTGGGATCTCACGACGCGAGCCTGAGCCATTTTGCCAGGAAACATTCCAGCCCCGGAAGCACTTTGCATGCTGTTCTCTTCCTGATGTGTCTCACAGATTTCAGACGGGGAAGCCTCAAAATTGAGCAGGCCAGAGCTGTCCTTACCAAATTAGAAAGGAAGGTGCAACTGTTCCTTTCTTTAGCCAAAGAACCCTTCTCAAAGACACCTCTACATGGGGACAAAATGGCATTCCTCTCCTTCCTCTCCGGGCAATAAGGACATCGTCAGTGATGTGATTCCATTTGTCTCTCTTTCCTCTCTCCTGACTTGTTTTTTTTTTTTATTGCATTTATTTTCAAACTGTATCCATTTTTTTTAAGAGGAGTAGAGATTAATAACCGTAAATGCTGCTGTTGGGAAGCTGGAGGCACCGCATGAGTACGTGGGCTTAACTCGTGTCCTATAACGCCGGGTATGGACCGAAGCGGACCCTGGGCCCGAAGTTCGGCTGCGTTGGGGGGTCAGATGCACGTGGGAGCTGCACTGGGCGTGTCAGTACTTTTCCACGTTGATGCCTTAGGACTGTCACTCCGAATCTCCACGGACTAGACTCAGTCAAATCTCAGTCGGGCTACTAGAGAATTGAAGATTAAACGCAAAAGAAACCTTCCAAAGGCTTTTGGCGCCCTTGCGCACTAGAGTGGCCCAAGCTAGCAGAGGTCTCTCACATCTTTCTCGCAGCTTCCAGAAGTTCAGGAAAGCCAGCTCCAAGCCAGTTGGCCCTTTGAGACACAGTGAGCATTTACAGAGAAGGGTCCCTCCTGCAGAACACCCCTTCTCAGAGATCTTCCTCGTTCCCCACAAGTCTTTGAGGGCCCCTACCCTCGACAGCTGCATCCGAGCAGCCTGTCCACAGTCTCCCATTTGTTAAAGCTTGCGGCGTCCCTCGAGGAAGTAGGTAGGAGCCAGCACGTGCTGGATGCTTTCAGTGCGCAGGGCCCCAGGCCAAGCCCCCGGTAAGCTTATCCCCTGGAGCCCTCATCACTGCCCTATTGAACCGTAGAAAGCTGATGTTCTGAGAAAGCACGTGTTGAAGCAAAGGAAGAACAATGGTGGTCCAAAATCTCCAAGTTTCTAGTGAAATTTTTGTTAATCGGGACTTCACTGAGATACCATTTCGTTCTGCTTCTTTAATTAACAGCAATGAGTGGCTTCCTATTTTCTGACAAACCATCTAATGAGACTTCTGTTTATTGTGTGCCAAACACTGTGCTAAAAATTGCTCATTGGTTCTCTTGTTTCCTTTAGTCTTCATAATAACGCTATGAAAGAGGCCCCCTTCATCCCTTTCCAGATGAGGCATGTGGCTTGGAGAGCTGGTGACATGCCAGGGTCACACGGCTAGTGAGGGAGCCGGGCCTTGAACCTGGGTCTGCCCAGCTCCAGGACCGAGCTCACAGCCGCCAGCCTCCTCGGCCACCTCCAATGTGTGTGTGTGTGTGTGTGTGTGTGCATGCGCGCGCGCACGCGCGCAGAGAAAGGCCTTGAAGGAATGTCACCCCTTGCCATCCCTGCCCCGTGCGTGCAACCCAGCAGAAGGTCTGAATGAAGAGGGAGCCCTGGATTGGATGCAAGCAGAAGGGGCAGAATTCGTTGGACTTTTAGAGAAAATCTTAGGGGAGTTTCTTTTGACTCACAGTAGAATTCATTTTAGATTCCTTTCCAGTGTACCAACTAGCTTTAGTAGTGCTGCTACAACAAACTTACGAATGAAGAAAAAAGTGTTCTTTTCTTCTTTTAAAAAGAAATAAATTTTTTCTTGCTTATAGTTAATTCTAGAAAGGCAATACTAAAGGTATATATTTTTTTTAAAATGCTATTTTTTACTGCACTGATAAATATCATGACAACTCTGGTCTCTATAATTGATCCACTCTTCAGCTCTGGGTAGAACCAGATGCGGGATTCACACCAAATTTGTAAATACCGTGTGTGGGTCTGGTGTCCAGGAACTTTTTTCTTTGTGTAAAAAAAAAAAAAAATGGAGAAGGAGAGAAAAACAAGATGACTCTTAGAAAGAGGAACCAAATAAGGGTTTCTTTGGAGATAACTTTCTCAAAGAAATGGAAAGCACGGTTATGTAAACAGAAAAATCAGCCAATTTTTAGGGTATAAGGAAGGAGAGTCTCTTGCCGCAGTATGAGATTAATAGTAATACAGAAGCATTTTTAATTTGGTTGAGAGGTGACATGAATTTAGAAATGCTTTAGGGTGAGATTTTTAATTTTTTAGAAAACTATTATCATGTGTTATGAAACATCTTCTCAGTTGTCTTGGGTGGGTTTTTTGTTTCTTTTTTATTTAAGAAAAAAAAAAAAACTTCTTTACTGACTGGCTCCAGGCTTGTTTGCCTAAATTCTTAGGTAGTTTACACAAGTTCGTTCTAGAACCTTCTAGAACTTTGACTCCATTGGAAGCAAACCCAACTAATCAGAATTTGAGATCCTGGTTGGTTTCAATAGGTATTCTGGAATTCTGACAGAACACCTGAAGATTTTTTTAAAGAAGGTTTTAGATACATTATCTTACACAAACTGTGACCTAATGGCAATAATTACCTCAAATGTGGGCATTCATCCTGGTTTTAGCCTTTTTTGAAATCATGTAGCCAGCTTGATCTTGGGATTTAAAAGACTATGAACTCTGTATGGGCTGAAAATAATGATTAATGCACACCCTGGTCATTGTTGCTTAAGTGAATTCTGAAAATAGCTGATCTTTACAACAAAAATCAAACCAAGGAAGAGATTATTCTTTGTGTGTTGTAATGAAATGTGATATTCAAATGCACATGTTAAGTATATATGTTTTTAGCTACTGTAAAATGCTGTTAGCCTTCTAAGATATCGAGAGAGCCACATTTTAAATGCATAAACTAAGTAATTGACTGTGGATACTTAAGCATATTTCTGGCTACGTTTTATAGTTAAAGTGTTTTATAGTTTACATTTAAACTGGTACTTTTTAAAGAAAATTTCTGTTTATAACTGACATCTTCAAACCCCAACGATCGCCTCTTTAGTTGGAGGCCATGCCCCTCCAAGGCAGGTGTTTTCTACCCATACTGTTGTGTAGTCCAACACAAGCGTTTCCCTCCACGTTACTTCCTGGTTTCCATGTGAACGCGAGAGAATGTGAACGGATTTCTGGATTGAGTGGGAAGGGATGAGTCCATAGCCTGGGCCAGATGTGAAGACCTCATGCCATGTTGTAACAACAATTTCTCCAAAGAGGCCTTCTCTTTGACATCGTGGAAGAGGCAGAGAGAACAGGATCTTTGATTGATTTTGTCTTGATATGAATGTTTAATTTCTATCGATCCACTGACTTCCAGTCACCATGCAGTAGAAGACACTGGGATTCAGGTGGCCCTGAAGGTACAGGTGCTGTTTCTGGGCCCCTGGCAATATTCTGATTGGTGTTTTGCAGGGGGGGAGTCACACATCCCTATGCCCACATTCATCAGCTGGGCTTTCCATATACCTGCTGTCACTGATTCCTTTTCTCCTTTAAAACAAAATAAATGCAAAAGGATGTGTTTACTTTTTACTCTGTCAAACTCAGATTTGAAGCCTAGGTCGATGGGAAGGGGGACACTAGATTGCTCCCTAGAGACTGTAAGTGCTGCTGAGCAGGGGTAGGGCTGGGGAACCTAGGGGCAGCTGGGGGAGGGGCGTGGGTCTTTGAGACCCCTTGAAGTAGAGATGGTCACTGTGACACTTCAGAGAGTGGGCCCCACTGTCTTTTAGGAACAGGCCAGAACATGCTGGTTTCCCTAAGAGTTTTGGTTTGTTTCTTGTTTTCTCTTGTACCACAACCCAAGTGCAGAGGACCTGCTGTGGTAAAGGGCATTCCGTCAGCAGATAGGACCTTGCAGACTGCAGAACACCTGGGACCAGGGAACTGTTAGTGTGCGTTCCTTCGAATGCATTCGCATGTTCCCTGTGACCTCTGTGGACCGTATGTTCTCATGACAGTTTCTTATAAGAAATGTTAGGGTAAAATTTTTTTTTTTTTATCTTGCCTTTGCTAATAATACTCCTGCTTTCCTTCTGTTTGGTCTTTTCCTTTGTTTGAAACTCACCAAATTAGTTTTATGTCATTGTCTTTGGGGCTTAACCATACGTTTAAAAACTAGAAGCATAGAAATTAGCTTCAAAAAAAAAAAAAAAGTAAATACGCTGAATCTGAAACTCGCTCCCTCTAGTGTCCTTTTAACGCTCCACACAGGTCTCTCCTGGTGCAGCCTCCCCGCTCCTTGTCCGGGTCAGTGTCTCGGGGCCACCCCCGCCTCCACCCCACTGCCACCACAGCCCCACACGCAGGCACCTAAGGACTCCCAGGACACTCTCAGGAGCCAGGAAGAAGGACCCACTTGGCCTTGTGAGCAGTGATCTTGCTTCCCTGTTAGATACTCACCTGCTCGGTGGAAGGGGCAACGGATGTATCATTATTATTTTCATTATTATTATTATTATTAATTATTATTTTATTATTATTTTAATAGTTTTCGGCTCAGGTTATAAGGAAGAACTTGGGAGGTGGAAAGTGACTTGACCATGCCCATCCTTTGTAGCTTTCTGTGACTCCTGAATGGAACATGAAGCGTCCCCCACCCCACTCGCTGCTTCTCACTTCCAAGCAGACACCCCCCGTGGGCACCGCCTCCGCCTCGGGGTTTCCCCCACCCTTTCATGCTCCCTTCCACATTTGTGTTACTGCTCATTTAAAGCTGTCTTCCGTGGCTTTTCCAGGGCACAATCATTTCTGGCCCCCAAAGCATCTCCTCATCCTCTGTGTGCATTTTTTAACCAAATGAAGTAACCAGGAAGTCCTACTTTGGGGCAGCAGACTTTCTAGTTTAGTAGAATCACTGTAGAGATAGAGATGTTGATATATATGTTAGTGTATATATATATCAAACCAAATTTCTGATAGGAGAAGTATAGCTTTACGGATGAGGAGAAAGGAGCTTTCAGAAGTCAGGCAGCGTTGGTGGCGTCGACGAGCCCGGGCCGGCCCCAGGCTGCGCCTTCCCTGTGTGGGCCTGAGGCACGGCGCCGGTTTCTCGCCACCCACCTCACCACAGCGGAGGCAGGTGGCCCTGAGGGGGGCCGCTGCGCTCTCTGGGTTCCCAGCCTCCAGGGCACGGTGAGTGAGGGGGGCAGCAGATCAGAACGACCGGAATTTTCCATCCCATTTTGCGTTGACCACATGTACTGAGCCGCAGCCTCTGATACTATATCGCGTTTCCAAAAGCGGGATCCCTTAGGATGGAACGAGAACAGATCTGTAGAAATGTTTACCTTTCAACTGCCCATGAATTCCGGACACTGGATAGAAAGACTCACTCCCCAGAATGAGAGCCGGGAAGAGGAGACCCGGTGATGATTGGTCACCAGTCCAAGGAACATGGCTCCCTCCCCAAGGTCACCTTGCCTACATCTTCCTCCACCAGGTCATCTCAGCTCAATAGCCCTACGAAAGCCCCGGTCTGTTGTGTTCCTTCACTGTACGGTTTCTGTAATGAAAAGTGTTAATCCATGTTAATCTTTGTGAAAATTATTGCGTGCAACAGTATTTTCTCGTGTACCTCTTTTTCCTATGTGAATTGTCCCTCTTTTCTTTTTTATTTATAAATGTCTACTTTTTTTAAAAAACAAACCAATGTGTTGTAGACCTATATGTAACCTATTCCTTAGTCTCATATTATAGGGATGTTATAAGAATGGATATTTTACTTGGCTTTAGAATGTTTTACAAGAAAAATAATTCTTAACTGATCAAGTCCTTGCTACTAAAATGCTTGTGTTTTTCATCATGATGTCGTGTGCTTCTAAATTAATAATCGTTTTCGTTGTAGAAAAATGGAGTGAATTTATATTAGTCTTGGAAACTAATAATAGCATTGTAAATTTATGAGATGATTTTAACAGAAAAAAATTATAGAAGAATATAGTTATTTTAATTGTAATATTACTAACTGTAGGGTGAGAAAGGGGGGTCCCGTTGTGATGAACTATGTTATAGCTTGTTACTCACAGTTTCTTTTTGATCATTTTTTCGGTCTCTGAGGTGAAACGAGTTATTAATTAAAATTTGTAAACTCACATATGCATATTGTATATGTGTAGAAATGTAATCACACTTTGTCTTGGAATTACATTAAACTGTTTGGAATCACTGTACACTTGGCCTGGCATGCTTATTTCTTCTAGAACCAGACTAGTTCTATAAGACTACAGAGGATACTGTTACAAGTAACACCCTCGGGGAGTTACCTCACCCTTCAGAAATCATTTAATACCCCTGAACGCGTTCATAACCCACCACCACACTTACGGTCCGCCCAGATGACTGTGGATGGCTGTAGAGAGAGGGCCTCACGAGGAGGGCCCACCTCGTCTGTTGGGCTGTCATCACCACCAGCTGTTTCTAGAACTTTCATCATCCCAAACAGAAGCTCTGTACCTGTTAAACAATAAGTCCCCGTTCCCCTCCGCGCCACGCCCCCCAAGGCCCTGACACCCACCCTTCTATTTTCCGTCTCTGGGTACCTCGTGGAAGTGGGATCCTACAGTATTTGTCCTTTGCTTGTTTGCCCTGGCTTCTTTCACGTACCAGTGTTCTCAAAGGTCATCGATTTTGTAGCATGTATCAGAATCTCCTTCCTTTTTAAGACTGAATAACATCCCATTAGATGTAAATACCACATTTTGTTTATCCATTCATCTGTTGTTTTGTGTTGAGGTTTTGTGTGTGTGTGCGTGTGCGTGGATTTTGTGAATAATGCTGCTGTGGGCATTGGTATGGAAATACGAATCCCTGCTTTCAGTTCTTTTGGATACATACCTAGGAGTGGAATTGCTGGATTATCTGGAAATTTCTAACTTTTTGAGGAACCACCAAACGTATCCCAGTGACTGCACCATTCTGCATTCCCACCAGCAATGCACAGGGATCCAGTGTCCTCACCCAGCGCTCTTAGCCTGCCTTCCATTACCAGGATTCTGGGGCCTCAGGACCACCCGGCTCCCAGCCCTGTTATCTGCGCCTCCTGATGTCACAAGCTCACAAGCAGCCTAAACTGCACCCACCTTCTCACCTGTACCCTCAGCTTCCTGCCACCTTGCTTCTGCCACACCTGCTTGCTGGACCCATCCTACAGAGGACGTCTCTGCTCCTACACCCAAGCTCCCGAGCTGCTGGAGAAGACCCCCGGAATGCTGTTGGACCTCGGCTGGCCGTCTGTGCTCATCAGCTCCCTCTGGCTAATCAGAAACCTCCCACACTCCCTGTGCCCTTGACTGCGGGACCCCCTCCTGGGCAGAGTAACCTAGAGAAATCCAGGTCCTCAGAGCCCCTCAACCCCCACCCCCTCCCACAAGCCCATCTGCCTCCATCTCCAGGCTGTCCCCTGTGCAGAGAGAGCTCTTTCCTGCCAAGCATCCCTGCTTTGGAGCTTCATGCTTTTCTCACGCGATGCCCCGTGAGAAGCAGCCTGTGTCCCCTCTCTCTCTCTCCTGCCCTCACCCTCCTGACAAGGTCGGTATCCCTTGTCCCCATTCCCAACCCCTTGTGCATAGCTCTCACTGTGCTGTACTGTCTGCATTTCTTTCCTGATGTCCCCTCTCCACAAAACCCTTGCAGGTAAGTCTGCCTTTCCTCTCTGTTTCTGGAGCTTCTGTTAAAATGCCAAGCACGAGTAGTCAAATACTTGGCTAAATCAGCAAATTACTCAGCCAATTTTCTTGCCCCTTCAACCTACCTTTCCTTTGAATTCTGCATCTCCCAGAATTCAGATAATACCAACAAAACCCTAAATGCTGCCAATATGTGAACTTGGTTCAGTTCAACTCAGCCAAGATTCAAATTACATAAAAATCCATGAAGAAGATTAGGACAGAACTTCAGAACTCTTCCAGCATACATAGTTTTTAAATTGTAAATGTGCCACCAGG
Source organism: Ailuropoda melanoleuca (assembly GCF_002007445.2). Lineage (NCBI taxonomy): Eukaryota > Metazoa > Chordata > Mammalia > Carnivora > Ursidae > Ailuropoda > Ailuropoda melanoleuca. Next base: position 198,361,265 of record NC_048218.1, on the reverse strand, counting down.
GATCACAGCCCATGGAGGTCACGCCCAGGAGCCTGTTCCAAGAACCAGGTGTATGTATTTTGTGAGTCTGACTTATCTATTTTCTAACTAGTCCCTAGAATATTTAAGCCTATGCAAATATTAAATACGTGGAAAAGCAGAGAATACACTAAATTCAAAGTATAATTGTAACACTGATGGGATGGTGACCTCATGACCTCTTAGCTTCCTCTTCGGTCCCTCCTTTCTGTCAGTACTGAGCTTTATTTCTTTTTTTTAAGATTTTATTTGAGACAGTGTGAGTGAGAGAGATCACAGAGGGAGAGGGAGAAGCAGACTTGCCACTGAGCAAGAAGCCTGATGCTGGGCTCGATCCCAGAACCCTGGGATCGTGACCTGAGCTGAAGGCAGACGCTTAACCGACTGAGCCACCCAGGCGCCCCCATATTGAGCTTTAAAGCAGACGCCTTGGGACCCCCCTCCCACCACACCTCGCACACTGTCCCACTTGGGCCACACAAAGCTCCTCTTGGGAGATCTGTTTCCTCCAGCAGATCTCCCTTAGAAGATCTAATTCCGTTACACTGTCTGGCACCACTTGAAGATGGAAAAAACCCACTGCCCAGCAACAACCCTAATCCCCACTCCATAGGGAAGAAACAGCGAGGAGCTGGACAGCCTGTATTGTGAGACCGTCTAAGTCCAGGTTTTAACTGTCATTTTACATGCGCCAATGTATAGGAGCTCTACAGTCCTTTCTCCTGAGACACCTGGGTTTGACAGGGCGTCTAAAACAACACTGGAGTATAGGAACTCTTGGAAAGAAACCACTTGACATCTGCTTTTGTGTCTTTTATGTTCTGTTTCAATGTCTTACGTTTTATTGCAGTGGCTCTCAGGATCCTTACCCATTGCAGACTAAGCCTCTGGACTGGGCTGCTCGGGAAAGCACAGAGTACCCACTGCTAGATCAAAGGTCAGAACCAGAAGGGAAACATGGATGTTTGGAGGAAGCCGTGCTGGGTGGGAAAAGAAACATCACCGTCTTAAGATAGCACAGGCCTGGAGCTCCGGGTGGTGTCTGGAAAGGACGCGTCACTGAATTCTACAGCTGAAACTAGTATTACACTGTAAGTTAACTAACTGGAGTTTAAATAAAGACTTGAGAAAGAATTAAAAAATAAAAATAACATTTTTTAAAAAATGAAAAAAGAAAAGAAAGCCAGCACAGGTGCCAGGGAGGGAGGCAGTAGGAGAGAAGGCAGTATTGACAGTGTTTCGGGAGCTTGGGAGTCCGCCATACTTGGGCTCAGTTCCAGGCACTGTTGTTCATGACCCTAAAAGCTGGGAAATCCCTTCATCTCTCGAGCCTCAGTTTTCGTATCTGTAAAATGGGGATAATACTACATGTGGCAAAGACTGGCTGCATATTCCCCAAAGCCATGTCCTCCTCTTGCTGAGCCCACAGCTAGATTATATGTCCTAGCTTGCTTGGCAGATAAATATGACCAGAACGGGGCCCTAAAAACGGTCACACGTATATCCACCCCCTCTTCCCTCAATTTCTGGCCAGATGTGGAAGATCCTGAAGGACTCTGAGGGCCTGGAGCATGGTCGGGCCACCAGACAGAAGCAGCCCAGGACACTGAATGACTTGGTGGCCTCCTAATAAACCTACATGGGACAAAACCACAAAAGAGCAAGAAATAAGTATTTTTATTATATATTTTTATGGTCTTATAGAGTTATTTGTTTTGTTCTATTTAAATTCAAGTTAGTTAACATACAGTGTATTATTAATTCAGGGGTAGAATTTAGTGATTCTTCAGTTGCATAGAACACCCAGTGCTCATTCCATCAAGTGCCCTCCTTAATGCCCATCCCCCAGTTACCCCATCCCCAACCCCCCTCCCCTCCAGCAACCCTCATTTTGTACCCTAGAGTTAAGAGTATTTTTATTACATTCGAGACTCTGAGGTTGTTTATTCTAGCAGCTAAGCTATCCCAACTAATACAGACATTGGTTCCTGAAAGTGAAGTGCTATTGTAACAAACATCTAAACGAGAATACGCAGCATTGGCTTAACAGCTGGACAGAGAAATATGGAAATTGATTTCAGGAGCTGGAAAGGTGATGGCCCATGTTATGTTTTAATAAAACATGCCATAATCATGCCGTTAAAAACCCTAAGCAGGTGGCAAAAAAAATCTACTCAAGCTAACAAGTCAATCTGGCAAGATTGTAGGATAGAAGGTCAATACACAAAAATTGATTCTACTTCTTTATATTAGCAACAAACAGTTGGACTAGGAAGTTTTTTTAAAAAATTGTAGGAGCCTGAAAAAAATATATTTGAGGATAGGTTGGGTTTTTTTTAATTGGGAAATTATTTGCGGGGGGAGGGCTGTGGGCAGATGTCTAATCTCAGAACTTCTGGAATTGCTTCTTGGTGCCAGCGGCCTTTGTGACTTTGGACACGTTGAAACGCACAGTCTTGCTCAAGGGCTGGCACTCGCCCACTGTGACAATGTCACCAATCTGGACATCCCTGCAGCAGGGGGACAGGTGCATGGACATGTGCTTGTGGACATTCTCAAAGAGGTTGTACCTTCGGGGGTAGTTGCCAGTTTCTCCAAGCAGGACCCTCTTCTTATTGTGAAAGATGGTTGGTTGCTCTCCATAGGCACGCTCAGTCTGCACATCCGCCATCTTGCCCGCCGCCTGAAACAGCTTGAGGATAAGTTTTAAAAATGTATGTGCAAAAATTCTACTCTTAAAACTTGTAACAAGTTGCTGACATTTTTAAAAACTTTTAAAAAATGGAGAGATCTACGCTGTTGAATGGAATAGTCAAATTATTAAAACGGCATAGGTCTTCACGTTGATTTAGAGATCCAGCACAGTCCCATAAAATCCCAGCTGGCTTTTCTTGTGCAATTGACAAACAAACAAACAATAAAGCATTCGAGACCCACGTGATAATATCACATAGCCTTAAGTGGAGTCCTAGGAGGAGAGAAGAAAAGAAGGGCAAGCCAGGAAAAATATTTAGAGAGGTAAAGGTGAAGAATTGTCCAAAATTGATCAATCGAAACCAACACGCAGAATCGAAAATCTCCGTGCAGACACGCGTACAGCTCGACTGCACTCCTCAGCCTCCCACGACTGTCCTGGCCAGTGGTCTGTGGGCAGAGTGCGTGCCACCTCCCAGCTGGCCCCTGTCTAGTCGAGGGGGAGATATGCTAGTATCAGCACAAATCTCAGAGGCTTGATTTCGCACTCACAGTTTGCTGCAGGTCCAGACAACTGTCCAGGAGACCTGTCCCCTACATAGCGACTTAGCATTCCAGGATGTCTCAGCCTTATGAAACCTCCAAATAAACGAGTCACGGTGGGGGAGGGGAGGAAACATATGACGAAGAGTACGTTGGTTCTTACATGCTTCCACCTGGATGGGAATTCAAGCTGGTGCAGCCACTCTGGAAAACTTTCCTCAGAAAGTTGAAAATAGAGCTACCCTATGCCCCAACAACTGCACTACTGGGTATTTACCCCAAAGATACAAATGCAGTGATCCAAAGGGGCACCTGCACCCCAATGTTCATAGCAGCAATGTCCACAATAGCCAAACTATGGAAAGAGCCCAGATGTCCACTGACAGACGAATGGATAAAGAAGATGTGGTATATATCTACAAAGGAATATTATGCAGCCATCAAAAATGAAATCTTGCCATTTGCAACAATGTGGATGGAACTAGAGGGTATTATGCTAAGTGAAATAAATCAATCAGAGAAAGACAATTATCATATGATCTCACTGATATGTGGAATTTAAGAAACAAGGCAGAGGATCATAGGGGAAGAGAGGAAAAAATGGAACAAGACGAAGAAACCAGAGAGGGAGATAAACCATAAGAGACTCTTAATCTTAGGAAACAAACTGAGGGTTGCTGGAGAGGAGAGGGCGGGGGATGGGATAACCGAGTGATGGACGTTGAGGGGGGCATGTGATATAATGAGCACTGGGTATTATATAAGACTGATGAATCACAGACCTGTACCCCTGACAAAAATAATGCATTGTATATTAATTGAATTTAAATTAAAATAAATTTTTTAAAAATGCTTCCACCTGGAGATGATTTGCATCACTTTTTCTTGGTTAAAGCAAGTCACTGGGTGCCCAACTTCAAAAGGACTGGGAACTAGGATCTTTCCATGCACCCTGAAGGAAAGTGAAAAGGCTTGCATGGAAGTCATATCTACCACATCCTCTGAAACAAGTCCTGCATGAACTGCTACATCCAAAGGTCCTGAATGGAGCAAAGCTGGTCCCCATCACTGACCTCCTTAGTCTATGGTGTGAGCGAGAAAAAAACTGCTTTGCTAGCCTCTGAAATTCAGGCATTATTGCAGAAGCTAGTATACTCTAATATTCTATTCAACTTACATTATAGTTGAAGAAGATAATAATACCTTTTTTTTCTTTTAAGTAGCCTCCATGCCCAGTGTGGAGCCCAGGACAGGACCCAAACTCACGACGCTAAGATCAAGACCTGAGGTGAGATCAGGAGTCAAAGGCTTAACTGAGTGAGCCACCCAGGTGCCCAAATAGTACCCTTTTTTTTTTTTTAAGATTTTATTTATTTATGTGACAGAGAGATAGCCAGTGAGAGAAGGAACACAGCAGGGGAGTGGGAGAGGAAGAAGCAGGCTCCCAGTGGGAGGAGCCCGATGTGGGACTCGATCCCAGAACGCCGGGATCACGCCCTGAGCCGAAGGCAGACGCTTAACGCCTGCGCTACCCAGGCGCCCCCCAAATAGTACCCTTTTTTAAGCACTTACCATGGGCCTGACACTTCATGTATGAAGTGCTTAGCACAGCGCCTGGCCTTAATCAGCTCTTAATTCATGTTAGTTGTTATCCTTATTCCAATTTTGTCTTATCGGCGTATGTATTTGCTCAGATGGATTCTGTGCTATAAACTACAGGACCCTAATGGGAATTGCAAGGCAGTTGAGCACCTTGCTTATCTTTTTCTCTAACGCATCTGCAAGTTTTCATACTCTGCGGGAGGCTGAGCTGGAAGTACAGGTTCCCAGGATCAGAGACAAAGCATGGTGTAAAGGAAAGAGCATTGGAACTAGCAGTCAAGGTTAGTTTAGTTCAACACATATTTACTGAGCACCTTCTGTATGTACCAGATGCTAGAGAAACAAAGGAGCGTGAGAGTGGACCCCTGCCCTCTAGGAGCTTACACTCCTGCAAGGATGGCGAACAAGTAAACAAATAAACCAGGACACGTGACAAAATAAGAATATAAACAGGGAACAGGAGGTTCCTGAGTTCTAGCTCTGCTGCCAGCTGTGTGACCCTGGACTGTTACTTAACCTCTCTGGGCCTCATGGATCGTGAGAACAGGGTAGGTAATTTCTAAATCCTGAAATTCTAATCCCTACAATTCTCAAAACCCTGTGAAGTAGGCAGGGCAGGCACGATTTCTACTTTAGAGAGGGGAAGCCTGGGGTCGGAGAGGGTTAGCACAACGGCCTGAGCTCCAGCACCGCTGGTCGGGAGAGCCAGCCCCACACTAGTCTCAGGCAGGTCTTCGGAGCCAGACCCTATGTGTCACTCCAGGCTGCCCCGACAGACAGCAGGGATCTCTGATGAAGGTGGCAGGAGGCTTTCCTGACGCCCCCAGTTTGAGTCCCATACACTACAGACCAAGAAAAGAAACGAGGCAGGTACCTCGCCCACCCCCACCCCCTCCTGGTGTAAGCACTCAGCAGACAGTGGGACTTTCTGAAAACCAGGTCATCTTTTACAGAGCAACACAGTGACATTCTCACAGTTATCCTGGTGAGCCCAGGAGCCTTCAGCAGCCAAGCCCACTCAGCGATGCCTGGTTTCCATTCACAGCCATGTCTCCATCACAGGCTCTGTGCATGTTGCAAAGGACATTCTGGAGCCCCTCACGGTAGCTCTGGGCCACCCCCTACTTAGCCCACCCAGTATGTGCACGCTTAGGGAATGCGAGTGAGCTCATGTAATTGAAGCAAAACACATTAAAGATTTATCTTTGCTGCGCCTCTAAAACCACGCTATGGCCACCAAAGCTTAAAAGACAAGTCTGACCATAGCAGCCTCTGCTGTCTCCCGCCATGGCACACGGTTCCAGGCGCTGCGGGCAATCCGACTGTCACGGGAAACATCTTTTGAGCAGGTGCTATGTGTGCTGCGAAGAGGCCAACAACACAATCCCTGCTGTCCAGGGGTTTATAATCAGATGACGGCGCAGTCAGATGGAGTGAAGAGAGGAGTCACAGACGACAAGGCCGGGAGACTCCGGCCATGTGAGAGGCTCGGTCTTAAATGCTGGAGGTTTGGGGGAAGGGAGTGGCCACTGAGAGCTGCTGCTGTCCAGGGAGGAGTCTGAGGGAGGCTCCAGCCCGACCTTGAAGGAGGAAAAGGACAGAAGTCATTTGCATTACCCCCACTCTGTGGGTAATTGAAATGAAAATCATATGAAGGAGATAGAAGTGTCCAGAAAAAGAATCGCCTGCGGGCATCCATCTTGTTTTCCCAGGGTGGCCCCCCCACATACGGACACCCCCCGCAAACCTCCCTCCCCAGAGCTGGCCTCAGAGCCGGCTACGCAAGGCAATGCCTGCCACACAAGTGGCTTCCCAAGGGCCCAATGAGGTGAGGGTGGGTTCAAATCCCGCCTCCACCACCCTGCAGCTGTGTGATGCGGAGCCGGTCCCTTAACCTCTCTGAGCCTTCTTCTCATCTGTAAGCACAGACGGGAGGAGCCGGACTAAGCAGACACGAGCTGACCTGGCTGCACAGCACCTCACGCTCACGCGGTCCTCCCTGTCTTCCATCTCCACAGAGGCCGTCTGAGGAGCGCCTGCTGCATGCGCTCAGCCTTCTACGGGGGCCCTGCCTGTTGCAGAGGTTCACTGAGGACGGGACTGGGCTTTGGGCTCACATCCACCCAGGGAGCAGCAGCCCAGGCTCCAAGGTAAGCACACTCTCGACACCAGGGGGAAGCCTCAGCAAGGAAGACTCTTCCAAAAGGGCTCAGGAGTGGGGCCTGGGGAAGGGTGGGCCCTTGGGCCCTTGAGGCGGTGGGAGAGGCCAGCTCCAGCGGGGGGTGGGGGGAAGGGGGGGTCGGAAACCAGCAGGGTCCCTGCCCATGGTGCTGCCCCGTGTGGCCACCAAGAGCACAGCACCGGGCACTGCATCCCCACAAACGGGGTGGCCTCAGCCCTTGTGGGAGCCCGAGGAGCTTAGCCGCCATCTAACCTTGGGAAGGGTGGCCTACATTTCCGGAGTTTGGCGTGCCAGTGTTTGGTTTCTGTCTTGTGTTTCCTTCCTTGGTAGGCACCAGATGGGAAAACTCTGAAAACCTTGGCGACCGAGTCAGGGTTCCTTTAGCTACTAAACCGTGTGTTCCCAGGACAAAGCCAAGGTCAGGAGAGCTGATTTGCCAGTGTGTACTTGGAAGCCGCAGGTGGCAGGCTTTGGATAACTGAAGAAGAGGTAAGATCCGAATGGCACGGGTTCATTGTCCCCTGTCTCATCCGACTGCCCCTTCCCAGCCCCCTCATGATCCGGTTCTCCCCACCTGAACCCACCGGACAGGAGGAGACCTCGGAAGCCCGGGCCATCCGTGACCGCTCCTCGGGGCCTTGGGACCCTGCCAGGTACGGTTTCACCACCTGTGGCAGCATTTCCTGCCTCGGACGTTTCTGTGGGTACCATCTGCAAGGCTTTTGAGCCTCACCATCTTTGAGGGGAAGACCCTGGTGAGGACCATGGGCCTGTGCATGACTGAGAATCAGTGGGAGGGAGACTATCCCCATGCCTCCCCCACAGTATTCGCCACTGCAGCTGACCACTTCCTCAGCCCTCAGTCCCCCGACACACTTCCCACAGGTGCAGGGAAGGTGGTGGGCTTCCTGCCACCCCCACGGGGCACCACCACCACACTGAATTACTGTCACCTCTTTATCCTACACTCAGGTTCCTCACTGGCTTCCCGCTAAAGACAAAATAGGAAGTCACAAAAATGCCCGTATTTTACGAGGTATCTGGAAAGTAGGCAGAAAGTTCAACAAAACCAAGCCGACAGGTTTGTGTGAAAACCAACAGTAAAAGGACTGAACAGAGCAAAGCAGGACCTGGTTTCCCACTGAGCTATTTTCTGAAAATGGGCCAGGACCCAAATTCACCTGCACAAGGCTCAGAGGCAGGCTGCCCACATCTCAGCCAGCCTGGGGCACTGAGAGGAGGCTGTGGTGGCCCGGGCCCCATGGCGGCGAGCTCTGGGGCTCCAGGAGTGTGTGCGTGTTGGAGTGGTGGCACTTGGAGCCTTTAGAGGCCCAGGGGGACTGCCAGACCCCCACCTCCTCCCCAGGCCGACTGAGGAAGACAAGAGGCCTTAGGACCTCCACACACTGTTATCCCACCCACCATGAACATCATCTTTTCTGCAGGGCTAATCCTCCTGCTCACTTCACCCCTTCTCCCCTAAGGCAGAATAAACCATCCCTCAGCTGTGTTCTAGAACATTCTGGTTCTTCCCAAGCTGTTGCCTCTGCTCCCTGTGAGCTCCTCGGGGGATAAAGCTGTTGATCCCCACGCCTGGCATGGTGTCTGGCACGTGGTTGGTGTGATGTGAATAAACGTTTGTCATATCGAGTTGAATAGTAATGAAGGAACCAGATGGAACACACCCTTTCAGACATCGAAGAATAACTCGGTAGCCCAGCCAAATTCAGTGGTGCCCTGAGGCCACAGAATGTGTTTTTGTCCTCGGTTCCTACACGCTGCCACCTGCCACACTAATCAAGGGCACCTGGGTGGTGGCTCCCCACAGACAGGCACCCAGAGATGTGTCCCTCTGCTCCCCCCCAAGCCATGACCCTGGAACAAATGGCAGCCGATTTCTCTGGACGCCAGTCATCTCTTTATTCCACCAGTGACCCGCACAACAGCACCACAGCCACAGCAGGGGCCTGCCTGAGAGCCCCGGGCAAGGCAGAGAGGGTGGACGTAGGGGGCCCCGTGTGGGGAAGCCCGCCCTCCTGCCTCCCCAGCAGCCAGGAGAGAAACAATTGTGCTGACAGTAATGCCATCTGCAGCGGCGGCCACCCTGCCTCTGAGCACCAGGGCCGCATGGGGGAGACATGTTGCAGCGCGGGGCCAGGGTGGGACTTGGGGTGACTAAGAGTGGGCTCTGAACTTGAGAAGGGACTGTGTGCATGCCTGGGCATGCGTGTGTGTGTGCACGTGTGTGTGTGTGTGTGTGTGTGTGTGTGTGTGTGTGTGTGTTTCGGGGATGCCTACACTACTGAGCATGTGGGATTTGACTGCTGAGCCACAGGACCTGCCTGGGCCAATGAGACCAGGAACCAAGGCTGTGGGACCTGGAACAGAGGCTGGGGGCAGAGGGCACCCACTTCACTGCTTCGCCTTGGAGAGGAGCCTGGGGCAGGCCGGTCTCGGAGCCTGGCTGGAGGGCCGCCTCTGGCCTGACCCACCTCACGTGTAGGCCGTCTTGCTGCACACCCAGGGCCGGGTCATCAGACACTCCGTTGACACCAGCCTGGTGGGCTCCACGAAGACACACTCTCCCAGGCCTGAGATGGGGAATCTATGGCCAGAAGACAAGAGAGACAGGTGCTTACTACTGTGTGCACCACGGCTCCAGTCACCCTGAGGATGCCCACAGACATCTCCCGAACACACCCTGCACTTTCCCATCCTGCTTCCACTTCCTTCCAGAGGCAGCTCACTTGTCCCAGGAGCCAGAATCCAGCTCAGGACCACCCTCTGCCCAGCCTCCCTGTGCCTGCCTGCACCGTGGGACATGGAGGCCTGTGTCTGTCTGTCCCCGCCAGTCCCCCAGGTGGTCAGCACCTGCACAGTGCGCTCTGGGCGTCTCTCATCTTGGCTCCCCTACAGCACTCAGCGTCTAGCCCAGGAAGAGCCCGGCAGAGAGGAGTGAATGAAACTACCCCACGGGGCTGGACCTGATGAACCCCGGCATTTACTGCCCAGGCTGAGTTGCCCACAAATTCACTGATATCATCGCTAGATGTGGGGGAAGGGGTTCTTTCTACCTAAAATCATTCCTTTTGAATTTCAAGATTTCTTCTTAACCTCGTTTGGTCACCCTGATCTGAGCCCCCTGCCAAGGCTGGAGCTGGGGTCTCACAAGAGAGGGCACCAGAATGATCTCACGAGGGAGTGCTGGGCAGGACCACCTCAGTGCCGGAGAAACATGGCCTAATGGCCCTTCGGTTGGTAGATGGTCGGCATGCTGGGGATCCCCAGCCTCCAGGGCTCTCCCAGGTTCTGGGAGCAGGGGGCTTCCAGAAGAGGAGAGAGAGGAACAGAAAATGCAAGACTTCTCAGCAGCCCTAAGGATAGATCTGGAATGAAGGCAGGAAGAAGAAAGAGAAAAAATGGAAGGGACAATGAGGACAAAGAGAGGGTGCAAAATGAAGGGCACAGGAGCCAGGGCATAGGAGGGAACGAGCCGACGGGATGCTCACCCCCTGGAGGCTAAGCCCTAATTAAGCCCACCCCGAAGGGTAAGGTGGCTGATCACCAGCTTCCGGCCATGGCAGAGGGCTGGGGGTCTTGGGTGCCTCCCACCTCTCCTGCCTTGGAGACCCTCCTCCATCATCATCATCAGGTGAGCAGCTGTGCCCCCAGCTGGGTCCTCAGGGCCTATTTGAACCTTGAGCCTTAGGGGCTGGACTAGAAACTGAGGTTCTTACTCCCCTGTATGCCCTCCCCTGTGCTCCCCTAAGCCTGGACTGCACCCCCCCACACACTCACTATCACCACCCCCACTATCACAGACATTCCCACCCCCACCACCCATGACCCCTGCCACTAGCACCCCACAAACCAGGCCCTGGTATTGCACACCTGCCACAGCAGCACACTCTCACGTCCACCCCACTTGGGCCACACAAGCAATCCCACCACTGCACACACCACCAGCACCCTCAGGCTCTGTTTTCTCTAAGGGAGTGTTCACGGTACCCAGGGTCAGAGCCCGCCCCTTTCTTCCATAGAAGAAATGTTTAGGCAACACATGGCTGCACAGAATGGAGGCCCCATCCCCACCCTCCCCTGCAGGCAGCTGTGGTCGTGTGGCTAAGTTCTGGCCAATGCAGAGGGACATCCAGGGCTTGTCTTCCCCTTCCTCTGAGCCACACTGAGCCACACAGATGAGTCGCTCCCTGGGCAGGGAGCCACAAGATGGAAAGAGCCTGGGCTCCGAGGCCGGAAGCTCTAATGACTACATACAGTAGAGCCACCAAACCAGGCTGGACATTAGGGGAGAGAGAGAGGTCAAGCCATCTACATTGTCATTATCTCAGTCACATGCTGCTGAACCTGGATGTTAGGAGCTCTAGCTAGCACAGAACCCGGTGGTTCTCCCTCGGGAGGTTGTGTCCGGAGAGCTAGGCCTAAGTTCAGTGGCCAGAAAATGAAGCCTCAGCTCACGTGTCCGGGTCAAACGGGTCGCCGTTAACCCAGTGGAATTCGTCCCCGACTCTGCGCAGGCCAATCCAGGGCTCCCTCCGTGTGAACTTGAACATAAACTCCTGTATCAAGGAAAGAGGGAAACCTGAGTCATCTGCAGTTTCCTGACTGTTCATACATCCCAAAACTAACCTCAGCTGAGAAGACTGGCTCCTGGGATATACAGACACTGAAAGGGGGAGTCCCTCACTGCATCCCGTACCCCCGTAAGGAGCTGGGGTCACAGAGTGCCCCGCACTCATGCTGACCTCCCTCCCAGCAGTTGGGAGCATGCCTGCTGGACCAGGAAGCCTAGAACAAGGTTTGTCCTCCTAGCTCAGTGGTCCAGCCCATCAGTCAGCATCCCTGATCTGCAGGAAGCCTGGGATTGCTCACTCGATGGATGATCTGGGACAAATCATAACATTCAGTATGGTTGTCCTACCCACGTACTTCTGGGCCTCTCTCTGCAGCAGGGAGATACTCTACTGTGTATCAGAGACAAACAGAAGTGATTATTCGATTACCTGCTATTTTGGATTGCCACACCACTGTTACCCTCAAAATCCAAAACGGACAACAGACTCATTCATTGTGTTTCCTTCACTTTTCTACTGAGAACACTGTTGTGGGTGTTCAGCGAGAGCTCATGCCCTGATTTGGACGAGCAGGTATCAGTGTGTTCTTTTTTCACAATTTGTAGTTCTCACACTCTGTGATACCGAGTTGAGCTCAGCAAACCAGCCTTGGATTGAAATCGTTGGCCTTCACCACGGCAGTGGACACAGAAGCCCCTCGGAAACGGGCTCAGACCCCACAGGGCCCACCAGCCCACCCCAGGCTGCACATGCTCTGGAAACAGGTCACGGGGGGGGGGGGGCGCCACACCCCAGGAGTGGGATTCTCCCCGCAGGTCGCCCCCCCGCCCAGCGCTCACCAGCTCCTTCTGGCTCTGAATCACCGCCAGCGCGGCCTCGTGAGTACGGCAGTACTGTCGGCCTGTGTTCCAGTCCCTTGGCTCCTCAGAAAAAAAGTAGCATTTCCTTCCGTAGAGCAGCCAGTCCTCCGGGCAGGGCGCCTCACACTTGATACAGCCCTTGGAAGCTGCAGGGGAGACAGAGGGGACTCAGCACCTGACAGCAGGCCGGGCCCCGACTCAGGCCTAAAGAATCCCACTCAGCGACCCAGCGCTCCCTCCACCTGCCTGACTTTGGTGCCCTCCGGTGATGCCTCAGGTGGCTGTCTCCCCACATGAACCCCTCTCACAGTGCCCGGCAGGGAAAAGGTTGGTGACCCAATAAACAGGGAAGGAAAACTGGGGAGGCTGGCAGGGGCGTGACAGAAGTGACAGCAGATTAGCCCCTGGGTTAAGAGCTCCTCTCTCTTCCCAGAGTCCCCGAGGCATGAAAGCCCAGAAACACAGATTTAGAAAGGACCTGGAAGCCACGTGTCCGGCTCTCCAGCCAGGGTGGGAACCATCAGCAGGCTCGGTGGGCCTGATCTCCTTGGCCATGCCTTCATTAGCTAACAGTTCAGCCTTTCCATTGCTGAGCTGCTGTCGAGTTCCTTTTCAGGTTTGAGTCCCAGCCTGCCTTCCTGGGACCTAGCCCTACGGATCTCGGATCTGCCTCTGCGTGACCCAGAGGAAGCCCAGCCCATCTTCTCCCACCTACTTGAAGAAGGACTCCAGCCAGCCTCCCCTCATCCAGGTTTAAATAGACACCACCTCTTCCACAGTTCCTTGCAGAGGATGCTGTCCACACCCTTCTCCGTCCTGCCTGCAGTGTGTCCACACTGGCACCAGAATGCTGCCCCCAGAACAGACTGGAACACACGAGATGTGGCCCCACCCTGCAGCAGTGATTGCCATACTCCTTCCAGTGGCTACGGGCTTTCCAGTCTACAGACTGCTTCCAGGAAAAGAATCAGTGAGTATGTGCATACGTGGGCTTTCCTGGGCAGGCAGGACATACTCCTCGACTGTTTTCATGTGCTCTGTTTCCAAGCCAGGTCTCCCCTGTGTCCAGAACGTGTATCAATCACCTTTTAAATCCAACTGAGGATCTTATTTTTATTTCTTCCACCTGTATCTCATTCACATTGGCTCATTTGAGTTTTGAGAGGTATATTTTAATCTTGATTTTTCCCCACCTGTCATATTAAGCACCCGTCATCTGTCATCCTGAGTATCCTTGTGTCACCTACAAATTCCATAAGCATCTTTTTGTTTGTTTTCATACAAGCGATTGATTAAAATGTAGACGGGGACAGAGCCAAGAAAAGGCTCGTGGTGCCCCAGCCACGAGGGATCTACAGCCACACCGACACCAAGTAAGTCACTGACACTCCAGCCTATCTGCTCAGTGAGAAGTAGGACCACTGGGAGTATTGACCAAGGCGTGGGCACATTTCAACTGCTTTTCCACAAGGACCTCCAAAGAGATTCTGTTGTGCTTTACGAAAATCACAACACGCTATGTCTTCTCATTGCTCTGACCTCCCCAACCTAGCACGAGGACAAAAGGAAACCAATTTAATTTGTAGTAATGATTCTAGATGAATCCAAGCTGGCACTAGCGATCACCATATTCTTTTGTAAACACTCACAAATCCCCTGATTGTCATGCATGCCCAAAGGGGAGAGTTTGGTGGGAGCTAATACTATCATTGGACTTCTCTCCCCTTTCAAGCTGCCCACCTCTGGTCTTACGGTACTTCTCAAAGATTAGAGACAGGCCCTGAAATCAGTTTGCAAACCCTTCAGAACCCACCACACACTTTGACTTGAATCCATTAATAGCAGCCCAATCTCCTGGTCATAGTGTTTTGCCTGTCTTTAGAGGATTACCTCCCTTTTATTCCTTTCTCCCTTTTGGTCCCACATGGGAAGCCCCCTCGCAGTGATGCTTCCATCACTGGGCAGGGGAGATGATGTCATATTCATCCTTTCTTTTTTTCCTTTTTTTTTTTTTACCCTCAGCATTTAGGGGGCGTAACACACAGCAGGGCTCCATAAATGTTTGTTAAATGAATGAATGTGATCTTTAAAGGTCCTTGTCCCCAAAACCGTCTGCTCCAAGAAGCAGTGCCTGTCTAACTCACCTCGAGTTGGCTCTGCGTTCTCGCAGCGCGTGTAGAACAGTCCCGAAGTCACCTGGCCACTCCCCCTGTGTGGCTTAGTAAAGGGGACATGGAGAGTCATCGTCTGAATATATTCTTTTAGGCTAAACTCTCACCTAGAAACAGCACTCTGTTTTCTATGCTTTGGGCCCTACGGAATACGTGATATGTCCAGAACCTTTCTTTACTGAATTAGACATGATTTTGACAAGGTGTGTATGCACTGCTCGGACACCCATGCTCACCCAAGATGCTCATAACCACCAGGATGGCGAACAGAAGGACGGCGATGGCCCCCAGCAGCAGACGTGTGGTGGTGTCTGAGGAGAGAAAGAAGCGGTTCAATACCCAGCCACCCACCCCACCGCCAAGCCCCACCACCAAGCCCCAGGGCCTGATACCAGGGAACTCTGGCCTGGGCCCAGCCACCGGAGTTTTAACAAGTCCTAAATGACTCTAGTTAAGTCTCAGAACCGCTCTTCTGGAGCCCAGGTGTGAATCTATGACCCCGCTGCCTAAACCGACAGCCCCTCCAGGCTCTGCACTTGCCACCTCTGGGAGCCAGAGCTTTCCAGTTCTTACCTCCTGCCGCTTCTCTACCTGCTCCCGGTTTCAGCCACATGGACTCCTTGAAATAACCCAGCCCGTCCTCACAGCCCCCGGGGCTGGGTCTTTGCCCCCACAGCTCTTCTCCTCCGCTGCTACTCCTGGAATCCTGCCCACCCTACACCTTCCACCCTCTTCACAACCCCTCCCCCCATTCTCTGCCTTCCCCCTTTTTAATTATTTATTTTTTGTGATCACCGAAAATGTTTATTTTATTTTTAATGCAAGAACCCTTTTAGACCTTAGATGTAGACTCTATCTATGTTTTTCTTACCGTCATAAATAGATATAACATTGAACTTGCCATTTTAACCATTTTTAAGTGCACAGTTAGTGGCATTAATTCCAATCAGGATGTTGTGCAACTATTCCCACTGTCTACTTGCAAAACTTTCTCACCACCCAGACAGAAACTCGGTACTGATTAAGCATTCACTCCCAGTTCCCACCTCCCCCAGCCCCTGGCAACCTCTAATCTACTTTCTGTCTCTATGAACTTGCCTATTCTAGAGATTTCATGTAAGTGGAATCATACAATATCTGTCCTTTTGTGTCTGACTTATTTCACTTAATGTTTTCAAGGTTCATCCATGTTGTACCATGTATCAGAATGTCATTCCTTTTTGTGGCTGAATAATATTCCATTGTATGACTATATGTATATATATACATATGTGTGTGTGTGTGTGTGTGTATATATATATATTTGTCGTTGTTGTTTCTCTATTCACCTGTTGATTGACACTTGGGGGGACATGAATATCCATCCAGTCCATAACAATGTTCCTGAAGCAGCATCCCCCAGAACCTTCCAGGCTGCTGTAATCTGGTTTTGCTCTCTAAGTCACCTCCACCCTGGAATCTCCCTCTGTCAGCAGCCTCAGGATCTCTCTGCCTCCCTCATGTACGGCCTCTCCTGCACCTTCTATCCTACGTTATCCTTTTCCTTAGTTTACTCCCTTGTTTTGGTGGAGCGGCCTGAGAAAGGGCAGAGCAGGACCACCGCACTGCACAGCCCCAGCAGCAAAACTTCACACTGTGTCCTGCAGTGAATGTTGGCCCTGGAGTTGTGAACCCAGAGGCCTGAGTACTACAGGTTGGAAAGAATTCTCCTTCAGAATGCTGAAGGCATTACTTAATTGTCTTCTAGCTCCAGTGTTGCTCTTGAAAAATGGCTCCAGAGCCATTCTCATCCAATCTTTTTAATATCATTTGCTTTCCGCCCTCCCTCCCCACCCCCCAGAAGCTTTTAGGATCTTTTCTTTATCACACAGTCTTCTAAAATTTCATCATGCATGCCATGCCTTCATTTGGGTCCATTTTCATTCACTAGAATAGGCAATCAATGGGCCCATTCAATCTGGAAGCTCATGTCCTTTGGTTCCAGGAAATTTTTCTTTAATTATATCATCAATGGTTTCTTCTCACCCACTATCTCTGTCCACTTTCTGGAGGTCATATTTTTCAGATGTTGGACCACTCAAATTGGTCCTCTGAGTTTCTTTCCTTTTTTCTCCCTTACCCACTATCTTTTGTCTTTTTGCTCTATTTCCTGGAAGGTTTTTCTCAACTTTATCTTCCTACTCTCGCCTGAATTTTCCATTGCTGCGATTATTTTTAATTTCCAGGGTTGTTTTTCGTTTTGTTGTGGTTTGCTACTGTTCTCAGTAGACTCCCTCTCAAAGCATCCTGTTTTTAATGATACCATATTGGAGCTCCTGGGTGGCAGTCGGTTGAGCATCTGACTCTTGGATTTGGCTCGGGTCCTGATCTTGGTGTGATAGGATACAGCCTGCCTTGGGCTCTGCACTCGTGCTGGACACAGAGTCTGCTTGGGACTCTCTCTGCCCCACCTCCCGAATAAATATATATATATATATATTTTTTAAAGATTAGGCCATATTTTCTCTTATCTCTTCAAGGATATTACTGATAGTTTTTTGGAGGAGGAGAGGAGAGGTGGGCAGAAAGCTTATTTCTCCCTACATAGTCTCTTTTTCCTCCAAATTGCTTTTTTTCTGTTCATTTGTTTTGGTCTCTGGTTTTCATGTCATCGAGTTTCCTCAGATGTGTGGAGATCCTTGGTTATTTGTTCCTGATTAAGGCAGGAAGAAAGAGTCCCCTGGAGACTCCAAGACCAGGGAGGGGCTTATCTACTGTGGGGTCCCAGCAGAGTGAGCAGGCTGGGCTGGTCCTCCAGGTGCTCTGAGTGCTAATCTCCTGGGGGTTTTTCTCTTGGGTAGGCCAGAGTTCCTGGCGAAGGCTCTTCTGTTTCCCTCCTGAATGCTTGACCAGGAGGAGAGGCTGGGAGGCCATCCTATGCATTCATTACCTAAATGTCCTCTTAATTGCTTGCTCCCAGATGTACTTCCCTTTTAGCCTTTGGCTCCTGCCAGGGCTGGGAGGAGGATCTGGGCAACTAAATCCTTTCTAAAATGTTTAACTAGCCCTCCTGTTTCAGCTCTATCTTCACTCACTGCCGTGATGACTGGTGCCCCCCATCTCCATACTTTGGGGGTCCTGCATGTAACTCAGGTTCCTCCTCTGCTTTCTGAGCCTTCTCAGGCCAGTGGAAGCAGTTGCCTCTCATCGTTGATCCCTAGCTCCCAACTCTATTGTTATTGTCTTCTCTCCCGTTCTTATTGTCCTTGTGGCTTTTAAAAAATCCCTTTACTGTCGTATCAGTGGGCTTCTGGAAGGAAAGAGGAAAAATGTGTGCCTTCAGTCTGCCATCTTTACCTGCAAGTGCAGCCATCATTTTGAAATCCTTCCCATGAGCAGGATCTGTGCTGGCAAGTCAGCGGGAGTCCAAAGGCAGGTGGCTGCAGGCATAGTAAGAGCAGAGCCTCACGCCCTTCCTCGCGAGCTGGGCTCTCTGTGTCTGCTGTGTTGTCCTCAATGGCAGCCTGTCGTTGGGCCCCCCTGAGCGGCCTGATGAGCACCCGTGGCAAGTGCACTGCCTGGGTCCTTCCTCTCCTTCTCCCCGCACCCCTCTAGGCCTATACACATTGGCACCATAGCACTTTGTGCATTGAAGGTAAGAGCATTGCATCTTAAGCCAATTCACTAGGTTCAAATCCCAGCTCGGCCACTCTTTTAGATAATTTAGTAACTTTTCATGACAAAGTTACTTCGCTTCTATTTTACTTCATTTTCTTCATCTTTAAAACGAAGGAATAGTAGTAACTGCCTCTTAAAAAGTTTTATGAGAAGCCAATGTTCAGGGCTTAGCACAGTGTCTGGAATGGCAAGTTCTGGCTCAATGTCCTCAATTGCCATGATGATGATGATGATGGTGATGATGATGGTGGTGGCAGCGGCGAGCCCACAGGCTCCTTTAGAGAAAGGGCTGTGCTTTACTCACCTTTGGATTCCCTACAGTAGGGCTCAGCTATTGCCTTGCATGTTACAGAGCACCCCCTGCTACCCAAAAACCTGAGAGGGATTGAGCTACACTGAACGACAGTGTCCTTAGTCAGCCTTAAACTCAGCTGAGTTTGTAGGAAAGGCCACACAGATATACAGTGCTGTCTGGGGGCAGGGAATCTGTGCATGCCTCTCCAACGTCACCAGAACCAAGGAGCCTCTTCATTCTTTCCTGTGGACAACTGCTCTGGATGCAGCACTATGGACAGAAAAAGGACACTCTAGGGAGTCTCGATTCGTTGCTCACTGCTGCCCTCACAGAGGAGGGCTGTGGGGCTGGACGATCCAAAACAACGTCGTATTAGTTTCCTAGGGTTGCAGTAGCAAACGCCACAAACTAGAGAGCTTACAACACCGGAAATTTATTATCTCACACTACTGGAGACCAGAAGTCCCCAGTCAAGGCGCCAGCAGGGCCACAGTCCCTCTGAAAGCAAGGGGAGTCCTTGCTTGCTTTTTCCTGGCTTCCAAGGGTTTGCTGGTGACCTTCCTCATCCCTGGCTTGCAGTCTCCTCATTCCAGCCTCTGCCTTCTTCATCACACAACCTTCTCCCTGGGTGTCTCTGTCTTTATGTGACTGTTGTGTTGTAAGGACACCAGTCCCATTGGATTAGGAGCCCACCTACTCCAGTACTCGCCTATCTTAACTAACCACCTGCAATGACCATATTTGCAACTAAGGTCCCATTCTGAGGTGCTGGTGGTTCAACTGTTCAACATAGCTCTTTGGGAGAGCAGGGGGAGATACAATTCAAGCCATAAGAAGTGTCTAACTCAACAATCGTTCCCTCTCTGCAATGGTCCACAATAAATAGACTTGGACGATGCAGTTACTTGTGTTTATAAATGTATATGATTTAGCCTCATGTTAGAAGGGGTGGCTGAAAATCTGGCTCCCAACCCAAACAGATGTCCCATCACCCTCACACCCAGAGCCCAGAAGAGACTTGCAGCTGACCTCTCTGAGTTGTCAGAGCCACAGTCTGGTGAGCTTAGTCTTGACTCTTTGAAACTATCAAATGTAGAGTTTGGTAATTTTTAAATTTTAAAAGGTTTTGCTAAATGCATGTGTGTGGTTTTGATCAGGAAGTTGTGGGTTGGTGCCTAATCAAGAAACTTTCAACATTAAAAATTCAGGATCGGTGAGCTCTGAAAAATCTATAGCCTGGCTATATGCAGAATCACTCTGTCCCCTGCCATACCCCCAGGCCACCCTTCCCCATCCCCACCCCTGATGCCAGAAATATCCCCATCTCCAGTCACCCCCAGTCTTTCTAGAACCCAGCCCAAAGTGCCGGGTCATCTTTTCCAACCCCTCCCCAAGGCTGGGGGAGGGTGGTGGAAGGAAAAGTTAATGGCCACCGGGAGAGAAGCCTTGATCAGGAGAACTTCTGTTTGGCTTTCTATTTATAAAGCTAGTTGTTCATCTGAGGAAAGTCATGAAGTCCTGAGCTCTAATCCCAGTTTAAATTTAAGAAGTTCTCCATTTCACTTAACCCATGAGGAGGGAAAAAAAATGTCCAACTGGAGGTGACAGTGTTGTCTGAGGAGCACAGGCAGGAGAGCTACACGCATCCCAAACACAATTCAGTTCTGTCCAATGAGCCTCACGAAGCCTGACATCCTGGGTCCAAGTGGGAGGACACAAGAACTCTCAGGGCAGAGGGCCCTTGTGGCAAACATGCGTTAGCAACCAACATGTGTCCTTGGGCAAGACACTTAGACCCTCCAAGTCTGTTTCCTCATCTGCAGAACAGATATAACACTCACCAGCCCCTGAAGGGTATGTGTGAGGATTAAATGGGACAGCATCCTGAAAGCCCCCAGCACGGGGTCCAGCACACAGCAGGTGCTTCAGAAATGTCCACCGAGTGGTAATAAAGGAGCACAGGCCCCCCTGAGTGTTTAGCTTGGTCAAATTCAAAAGTCTCCCACTTGTCTCAAGACAGGTACTTGGCTAAGCAAGGGCTGCACAGCCCTTGGTCCCCAGACCTGCCAGCCCGTCATCCCATCACCGGCATTTCTCAGTGTCAGCCGACTGAGTTCATTACATGGACTTCAGCTTGGAGTGGGGAGCCGACTCAAGGTAGGTAGACCAGCAGTCCAAGGGTTTCAACTGAGCTTCCCCATCACAGATGCAGGATGTCAAGTCCAGAGAGCTGGAAAGAGGAGTTGCCTGCACAGCCTACCCCACTGTGTGGCCCTGAGAGGCAGAAATCATTATCTAGCTTAGTAGATAAGGAAACTGAGACTCAAATGAGTTTGAAAACCTGCCAGCCCATGGTGGCTTGAGTTTACCTGACTCTAGACTTCCCGTTCTTTGTACCTACCCAAGCTGCCTCAGCCCCTGTCCTGTGTTTTCTGCCCACACGGCGACACCCTGGAGAGACCAGTCCTGGTCCCCAAGCTCCCCTCTTCGGACAGGAGATGGGGTACCAAGGGAACACCTAGCAGACCCTCAGAGCACTGGTGGGAGAGAACACCCTGAACTCTGACCCCAGTCACTAAAACTGTAGAAAAAAAATCCATGGAGGTGGGGGAGGGGTGCCTGGGTGGCTTAGTCAGTTGAGTGACCAACTCTTGATCTCAGCTCAGGCCTTGATCTCAGGGTGGTGAGTTCGAGCTCCATGTTGGGCTCTGCACTGGGCATGGAGCCTACTTAAAAAGAAAAAGAAAAGTCCATAGGCCTCAGCTGCTGAGCCTCTGAGGACCACAGGCATCAAGGGTGGGCTGCTTCTGGGTATACCATGGGGAGAACCAGAGGTGGCGTGAGACCCAGACCCAGGCCTGGTAAGGAGCCACACCAGGACAGGCAAGACAAGGCTGGAAGGCTGGGCCACAAGTAGGCACGAAGTACAGATCAGCTAGCTTCTGCAGAGGTGGAAGAGCCAGTGTCCCATTGGGCCATTTTCCTGCCTTCTTCAGCCTAACTGCAGGTGGTCACCCAGCCCCGGTGGAGAGCAGGAAGCAGAATGAGTCAAAGTCGGGGCAGGAGGTAAAATAGGAACCAGCAAGCCAGAGAGGCATTGAAAGAGGCCACATCATCCCTGAAGTGACCCTAACCATCAGGGGGCTAGAGTTAGGTTAGGGCAGACCCTGCAGGAACACTTAGGAATGAATGAAGACAAACAGGCAAAAGGAGTGAGCAACTTCAAGAAATAACTTGGGCGGGAGGGAACCGGGGATCACAGGCAAATCCAACAATGCCCAGCAGAGAGAGGGGTTTGTCCACCTTTATTCGACTCAACTCTTCCCAGCCTGCGATGGCTCTTCGACTCCATGATCCAACATTTTTGCTTCCTTTGTCCCAAATCACCATCCAGGCGTCAGACCGCCCTTCCCTCCAGAGTTAGCAAAGAGTTAGTCCACACCCCTGGCCCACTAGCCCCTGGGTCAAACGCTGACATTACTGCCCCCACATTTCCTTCCGTGGCAAGGCACCTGCCCTGGCAAGTGCTGGCTAGGTCTCGCCCCTGACCACACCCCACCTTCCTCACTGACATGGCCACTCTTCCAAGGGCAAATCCATGCTCTCACTCTATGCTTAAACCCTCTCAACAGCTCCTGCCGAACAAAGTCCAAAGTCTTTGGCAAGGCCTGGGTGGCCATTCACAGTCCGGGCCCTCCAGATTCATCTCTTCCCATCCCTCCCCCCCATTCCAGTACTCCAGAGTTCAGTTTGCCACAAGGGACAGGCTAGTTCTGGCCACCTGGCCCCTGAACACAGCACTCCTTGAGCCTGGTGCACCCTGCCTTCTCTCCACACCTAAGAGGTCACCTACTCCAGGAAGCCTTCCTTTTCTAATACTCTGTCCCTATAGGTTGGGTGACCCAGACTCTGGGCTCCCCTAGTTAATACTGACCAGATTCTCAACCTTTGGACTGGGGATGTCAGGGGTACCCAGAAGCCCAGAGGGTCAGCCCTCTCCCCTGCCAATTCTAGCATCTCCCACACCACACATCATCAGGGGCCACAAAGTTTTCCAGAAGAACTCATGAACTTGAAATCTATTTTCCACTTGGTTACTGCCCCCTTGGCTAGCCAGGGGTCACTCCCTGAGCCCATCTGACTGGAAGGGGTAGGTGGCACTCATGACCTTGCAAGGAAGAGCCTGAGGCATAGTCTCCACACCTCCCCTGCCTATGTTGCCCCCTCACCTCCAGCACCCCACCCCAACTTCCCACGGGGCAGGGGTACCATCTCTGGGCTCTACAGCTTTTGTCACTTTGCCCAAAACATTTCCACTACTACAGATTTCAGCCACCCTCTCAACATGCCCATCAGATGAGGGCCGGTCAGGAACTGTCCCCCTTCTTTCTGGAGGAGATTGGGGCTCAGAGCACGAAACCTGCTCCCAAGGTCAAAGAGTGAGTTAGCTGCCTAGGTGGGTGAAGGCTGTAACTATCGGTGGTCCCTAGCTACATCCTCCCCCCCCACCCACCCACCACCATGTGGCATCTGAGTGCCCTGAAATCAATCCTCCCTGCGCTCCCGCCCTCCCCCCTGGGAGCTTGGCCAAGGTGACTCTGACCCGCCTCCCGGCTCTCCGGCTCCCCGGGGCCCGGGGATGGAGGGCCGCTCGGAGCTTACCCTCCAAGGCCGCCTTCCAGCTGGTGCTGCCCTCATAGCCCGACCCCGATCGCCGCAGCAGCCCCTCGGGGCCGCGGCCCTCCGCTTCGGCGGGCGAGCGCGGCCTGGGCGCC